>NC_026474.1:9988767-10078576 GCF_000240135.3 Fusarium graminearum PH-1 | reverse complement strand
CCAGAGCACAGAGAAGACTGCCTTTGAGCAGCTTCCTGTCGGTGTGAAGCACACAGATGCTTTGAAGGAACTTCGACAGCCCGAGCTTACTTTGCTCCAGAGACAGGCCTATGAACAAGTGGGTCGGTTCGAGGTTCTGAGGATCGAGGATGTCGAGGCCCTCTCTAAGGAGCTTCGCCATCTCGATGAGAAGACCGAATATCTCCGCCGCACTTACACAGCTCTGCGATCAGGCCGCAAGAACCTCCATTCTCGTATCTGCCAGTACCTTCGTTCACCACGTGTTGCCAAGTTCAGCAACGAGTCGATGTTGAAGCAAGAAGAGGCACTCACTGAACTGGATGCTTCGATTGACGACTGGGTGAACAAGCTGGAACAAGCAGAGAACCGACGTACTCGTGTCCGACAGAAGCTGCTCGAGCATGTCGCTGCAGCAGCTTGCCTCCCTATCTGGGGATCAACTCTGACACAGGAGCCTCAAATGACTGGGACTTCTGCTTCTGGCATCAACTACATCTCGACGCCTCCTCGAAGCCCTTCCAAGGAGTCGCCCATCTCGCCTCACAACACGAGCAGCTCGCCTTCTCCTCATCGCGTTGTGGCTCAAGTACCTAGCACGATCGTGGAACAGCCTGTCATTGAAGAACAGGCTATGGAGGAGAATGACAAGCGGGCTACGAGTCCTGTATCCATGAAGCGAAATGATGTGGAGAGCATCCGCATCTATGCTGGCGATGATGTGTACTCTCTATTGGCTGACGTCGAAGACGAAATCACCAAAATGAGCAAGCAAGTGGTACACGAACCCACCCCTCCTACCAACGCCAAAGAATCAAACCGCATCGCCGTCCACCGTCAGAGGAGTCACGAGCTTCTCAACGGATTGTCTACAGAAAACCATTCGACTAAAAGGCGGGACTTCTCCGAGGGCAGAGCAGTCTCTCCCCTTGCACCTACACCCAACCCTGTAACGACGACGAACACGACCACCTCCACTACCAACGCCGGGCAGAATGTTCCACCAGCAGATGGCCTGCCTCTGCTCGCAAACGTTGTCTATCGCCCTTGATGAATTTCAACTTATCTCATAATTGTTACAACGGGCTCGCCAAAACTGTATCGCATTTCCAACGATTCACGGCCAATACTTTACAATCTCTTGATACCCACATGGCTTTTTCTATCTGCATCTGCATATTTGCGCTCTTTAGCGTCTATTCATGACAGTTCACGGCTGCCACAGCATATTTTACATTTCCTTATTATATCATCATGTATATCATGTATCATCACTTGGGGCGGTTCTTTTGTCAAGTTTTATTTGTTCTTATTCTCCTGACTGGATTCACTACTGCATCTTCTTCTTCATATTTAGCATCTAGATGATGGCTATCTTTTGTTACTTAGCCTAGAGCTTTCTCATAATAATATTCGTCTTGGTATGCTTTCGGTCAACCAAGCCACAATTTCAAAAGCGCACTATTCCAACATTAATTTGTCTTGCATGCTGTGACGTTTCAAGTTGCTGAGGTTACTACAAGGCATGTAACGTCTTGGCGAGGAATCCGGCTGGCGATGCTACTGGATCGATATACGAACAAGGGCTCAAAACTTGAGGGGCCCATTCATGCCCATGCCTGCATACATAGTTACATACATACATATTCTCCTGCTATGTGTCGAGTGATGCTCTCTGCCTGCGTACTACGCTGTATTACAAACTGCCGAGTTTAGGGCCTCAACCTGCAGGATCGCAAACTCTTCCGAAATGAGATGTGATAAGGAACATATCAAACATGACTACCTGAGCAGATGCATATAAGCAGGTTACAAAAGCAATGAATACCTACCGTAAAGAAAAATGAGCTATTGAAAGTATATCGAAACACACCAGATCTAGGAGATCTTCTGTCAGTTCAGATCAATGGCTCTAGTTCATCCCACTATCATAGTCCCCGCCGAAGCGTTACAGTCTTGTGTTACACGACGTTGAATACCACTTCTGCAGTCTATGCATTCTTGTTACATTGCCCCTCTCCCGTGCATGTCGTTCATCCGAACCCTAATTACCCTGCCAGCTTGTCCCCTCTCTTTTCCCACGTGCAGCCAGAAGATGGTGGTCAAGTGTTCAGAATAATCATACGACAGCCGCTGATCCTGTCACCTACCCTTTTCATCATATGCATTCATGCACCAAATCGGTCAATGCTACGTGACTATTCATCTGTACTCTGCATTACCTAAAACTACATGCCTTCGTCTCTGCGTTCAGGACTGCAGTGGAGAAATGCAATTCGGAAATTAGAAAGGGACCACTATGTACGCTCGTACGCGAGGCCAGGAAAAAAACAAGGACTTTGGTCTATCGTGTAAGTCATATGTGGGCCGTAGTTGACGCGATTCCTGGAAGCCGATTTCTCCGCGGGAAGTTCCTCTTTTCTCGGATTTTCTTTTTCTGAATGCTTCGACAACGGTCAGATGGGGATATGATCTGACCCCCAGCCTTGTAGCTGCTCGGCATTGAGATGGGACGAAATGATAGAGCTGTGGTCCAATATTAGCAGGGAACGCCTGCTTGTTCGTATATTGCAGTGTTTGATATTAATTAATGATAATGACAGAGACCATCGAGGTCTTCTTGACGTATCGTATCCATATACTGTACATGATAAACCACCAAACCAGGGCTACACCATGAATATTCCCTTTGCTCCAGTCCGTTGGCGTTGCCGTAGGTCGTTTTCTTCAAAAACATTCGTACCAAAAATATTCTTTGCTCTTCGTGAGATAAGCCAGCCCCGCGAATACACCAAACACCAAGTCATACCATGACTCATCCCATCACATTATGTATAATCGTACCGATTCCCTCAGTGTGTTACAATTCGAACAACTTGGAGAATCAGACCAAAGAGGAGTCCTCTTGCGACCTCCTCGATTTGAAGACAGTCGAAAACTCTGCCAAGTGCTTCACCCGTTGCCGCTTGACCCATCACACCCATCAAAGCAGCTGGGAGGCCGCTCTGGATGAGGAGTCGACGAGCCTTGATGCGAAGCTGTTCCTTCTCATCGGTAGTTAGCTCGGCTGGCCAAGCTGCACGCTCCTGCTCTGTGGGCATCACATTCTCGCGGACCTTGCGCAGTTGCTCCGCAATACCCGAATCGGACGTATTGGCGTCGATGACGGACTTTTGGATCAGTGACTGCACTGTTAGAAGTGAGGGGTTACCTGGGCGGAGGAGAAATGATTTGGCAGCAGTCAACAGAGTACGACGAATGTTCCACGCTGAAGACAATGTGTACATCTCGTTGATCACGGCAAACAGAAGCTCTACTGCCACACGAGTTTCAGGCTCTGAAAGTGCGGTGTATTGTTTAGCAGGTTTCAAGGACGCCCTCTTGCCGCTTGTGACCGAAGGAGGAGGCGTGGGAATCTCTTGAGAAGTCTTACGCTCCTGCGACTGACCCTTGGCACCGTTGTATTGCATGTCACCGTGGTTTTCGGGCAGACCGTAGTCGTCGGCGATCTGATCGGGTGGAGGCGGGAGCTTACTAAAATCAAGGCTCAATGCGGAAGGAGATCGTAGTTGCGCAAGGCTGGGCGCACGACTGTGCTCCCGACTAGGAAGAGCACTCGCCGATGCCGAGCCCGACTCCTTACGTTCAGAGCGACTCGTACGGCCTTCTGCATCTGACTCGCTCTGCGACTGGTAGCTTGGACGACGTTCCATAGGAGGCATCTTCCCTGGCTGTAGCGATACGATAGACGAGCGCTGGCTGTCCATGCTATCTCGAGCTGAGCGAACGGGAGATCGTGCACCGCTGAGCTGAGCAGGAGGAGTCGAGAGGGAAAGACGACTTGGGTTGGCCGTCAGATCTACAGACTGGGTAGACTTCCTGCTGAGGCCAGAAAATGTGTTGCCAAAAACTCCCGTGACGCCTCCAACTAAACTCTTGCCGCCCTCCACAGCACCCTTGGGTGCCGTGGTCAACGCGTCTAGCATGCCTTTGCCCATTGACTCCCAACCAAAGCCTGCTTTGGATTCACTATGCGTGTGTCCCTTTGACTTTTCCAAGAATCGCTTCATTCCCTCGCTTTCGGCCAAGCTCTGATACCAGCAAGCATCCCGAAGATACCTCTCTAGCTCACCGCGAAGAGACTCCCGTGTGTGAAGCTTCCAGTCAGGCAAGTCCTTGTGAAGTTCAGTGAAAGCAGTTGCACCAGATATCGTGGCAATTCGCCTCAGAATTTCGTGAAGTGTCTCAAAATCAGCATATCGCCTCACAATCATCCATCCAGGATATGCGGTCACAGAAGGCTCGACCTGCACCCAGTAATCCCAGTTAGGCTTGTTGCGAATGCGGGTGGCTTCACCAGGAGTGTCGTCGTGAAGGGTGAGGGTTGCGTTGTGGAGAGTCAGTGGTGCTTTCTTAGGCGCCTCATCTTCTCCTTCATCTGCCACTTGTCCAGGCGGCACGATTTGGTCGAAACTGGTGAATCGAGTGCCATCCGACCGGCGGGGAGACGACTCAGGACTTGAAGAGTCCATCGGCGATCGTGGAGTGAGGGGAGTTTGGGAAAGATCGCTCTTTGAAGAGAACCCTTCTGGCGATGCGGTTACTGAGGCACCAGACATTCTCTTCTCATCTTTGGCGAGACCTGTGTTTGGTTCTTGAATGGAGGCCATCGAGGCGCGTTTCCGTCGGACTTCCTCTTGAGCAATCAATTCGTTCATGCGCTTCATTTCTTGCATAGCTTCATCCATCTCTTCCTCTGCCTTGCTTAACTTCTTCTTGTGACCAAGCGGTTCTTTGCGTCGAGCCCGTTCGTTATCTAGTGAACTGCGTCCAGGCTTAGCGATACCAATATTTCCGACGTTGCCATCCAGGTCAGCAAAAACATTGGCTGCTGCTATACTCGGGTCCGGCGCGCGTTTCATGCCAACATCAATTGCCTGATTGAGATCCGGCTCGCCGGCTTCCAGCAGATATACAATCCATCCGTTAATCCAATCGGCTTGACTACAAGTGTTTAACGTTTGCTCGAGAACTGAGTTTGCCAGAATCTCTCGCAGAAAGACACGGGCAGGGTCACAGTTGTACGCGTTTCGGTCCATGAACCCTAGAAGGTCCTCGGCCACCATTTTGAATTTTGATGCTTGTTGACGTTGGTTCACAAGATTGGCCAAATGGCAGTCGGGGTTCGCTGCCAGATAGTTGTATACAGCATCTGCGGCTGTCATGTTGCTGTCTGGGGGGAGCTCGGAAAAGGCGGACGCAAGCTCAGACATGAAGACGATAATAATGGAGGATGAGTTGGTAAGAAGATCGAGGAACGTATCGGCGGGGCGCTTTCGGCCGAGGTGGTTCGAGACGGAGAGGACGTAAGATGTGAGGGTCTTGCGGCACGCCAAAGGAAAAGAATGATCTGCAGGAACAATCGGGTTGTACCACCATTTCACATAATCCTTGATGACGGCATCGACGAGTCCTCCGAGGGCTTCACGAGTCTCTGGCCGGAATTCGTCAAAGTTCTTCATAGTAAGCTCCTCATCATCACTGCTGTCTTCTTGCTTCTCTGCAGACTGGTTGCTCTTGGCCTCCAAAAGTCGGCCTATAACATCAATGCCTCGCTCTCCGCGCACCATCTTGGCAAGTTCGGGATTCCTAGCTTCCCATGATATGAACCCGGCTACTCCGCCGAATGCACCGATGAGTACGAGCCCCAAACGTCCCATAGTGATGTACGTGAAGGCAGCGAATCCGACTGCGACTCCAGCGAGGGAGCCAGGGGTCGCCGTAGCGAAGAAATGAATGACTTTTGTGATTGGAGTGTCATCTTCGGCCGTGGTCTTCGTTTTGGCCGTATTATTATTTGTAGATTTCGTTAGGGATTTCTCGGGTGTCATGGTGTCGTTTGTTGTTATTGTGGCGATGCTGTCAGCAAGACCATTTGTATCCGGTAGCTTTTCTGTTGACGGTGGCTCTTCGTCTTGTGGATGTGAAAGTGTAGGTATCGGAGCGCCATTGAGCTCTATTGCCTTTGGTTTAGGCGGCGTCGCAAGGGAGACGCCTGACTGAGGCGGATCTTGGTCTTGGAATGTGGTTGAAGTCATCGGGAATGGTGAATGTTCTCGGTAGGTTTGTTCTTGGTAAGCAAAGCAAATATTAATGGACGGCTGGAGCGGTCTCCCTAACGAATGAAGGAAGCGAAAGCGAAGAGGATTCTCGTAAGCATAGCAAAGTGGAAATGAGGACAAGGACAAGAACAAAGTTGCGGGCGACAACACCAGAGGGAATATAGGAGAAAATGAGGCGGGCTGAAAAAAGAATTAAACGCAGAAACCGTGGAAGGTTTGAAATTTGTCTGGAACGCTGGTGGGAAATGGATGTCGCCGAACAGCCGCAGGTGCAGGTACAGGTATTACACTTGGTGTCGCGTGTGTCGTGGGACTTGGCTCTAAATTAGCGACCGCTGGAATTGCTTGTCTGTTCGGATTTCAGGGGTGCGGCCCCTAAACCCCAGAGGTCGACAAGGCCAACTTTGGCCAACTGCCCCAGGCTTTTCATGCTGGCCGCTGTCCGCGTCACAAATAGTGGGCTTCAACTGCCATGATGGACTAAAAACGGCATCGAAGTCGTTGCTAGCCCCTAATTAAACTCCACCGGGAAACACGGCATCCAATCTTTATTGCTGGATGTCTTGTTTCGTTTGATTAGCCCTGCCAGGTTTAAATACCCTAGGTCGCCTTGACGCGATCGTTCGATCTCCATAAGGTCTGTTGAGAAGCTGAGATGTAGACCCGCTGAGTGAAACAAAATCTGCAAATGAGGCAGCTAGAGGTAGTGAAGTGACTGTATATGGAACAAGGAAGCGAGAAATTGGTACACGATCTATTGATGGAATGAAACATGAAACTATTCGTGTAAAAGCTTGAAGTCATTCCATTGGCTGTTTGCTAATTCGAGGTGGATGAATTTGACGTGACGTATCACGTGCCTTGGTGTCACATTCAACCGCTCCCGCGTGCCTTCCCTATCATACGCGTCTCACTGCAGCAGGGTTCAGTGGTTATCAACCTGAACTTCAACTGAATAAGTCAGCCGTTGATCAATTTTTTCATTCTTCTTCGATTTGTACATATATCCATTCTCATCAAAAGGTTCTCGATCTACCATCATGGCCCGATACGCTTCCGCCAAGAAACGCGCTGCCGACTCTGATGATGAGCCTGAGATTGCGACCAAGAGAGTCAAGAATGCGACGTCTGTCGAATCCGATGGCAAAGATGACGATGGAAACCCCTTCTGGGAGGTACGCGACTGAGATTAGCTAGCCATCTAGTCCGCGTGCTAAGTTGTGTTTATTAGCTATCCAACAAGCGCCGCGTTGGAGTGTCAGATTTCAGTAGCAAGACGTTTGTCAACATCCGAGAGTACTACGAGAAAGATGGCAAGACTTTGCCCGGCAAAAAGGTACGCCGATCGTAATCGTGTGCTAGACATCTTACTGATGGCTCCAAATAGGGCATCTCGCTCAGTATTGAGCAGTACAATGCTTTTCTAAAGGCTGTGCCGCGCATCAATGCTGCTTTGCGCGCCAAGGGTCTCGTTGTTGAAGGTGACACTGAGGAACTTGACACCGCTATGGAGATGGTCCCTACAAAAGTCAAGAGAGAACGAAAGAAGTCGCCAAAAGCCAACATTGAGACTACCAGCGAAGAGGAGGACTAAAAATGCATGAGTTTTCTTTTATCGCGCGCTGAGCATGGAGTCAGGAGGGCTGAAGACCCTGGAAAACAACGAGTTGTATTAATGCAACCATTTTTAAAATGATATGAATCTCAGGATTCTATATGCAGTATCTCGAGGATCGATTAATGAAAATGGAATTTTTTTTTCGCATATAGCTTCATATTCGTTGGCGGTCAATGATATTACCTACCTAGGTACCTCGGTGTCGAAGTTGCGGGTTGGAAGGCTTAAAGAGCGTCGTAACAGACAGTACTCTGTGCACCAAAATAAAGTAACACAAAGGCGCGATTTCAGATCTCATTATATTTGGCTTTGAATCATTAATTTCAATAATCCGGTGCACGGAACAACGTTTGCTGCCCGAGCTTATTAGGCATATTCGCAGCACAGTACGTTAATAACCGTGGGCCTCTCTCTTTATCTGTAGCACTATTTTGACGACCTGAAACATGCTTGTAAAGAATAATCGAAGACATTTATAGATCAGCAAACCCTAATAGGCGATGTGTACCATAAAGACGTACAAGGCACTTGCCTAAGAGTTTCATTGTGATGGCACAGAATCATGGTGTTTCACTGTCTTTATTTAATGATGTGATAACCCCATGTTTCGCCTTGATTCATCGTCTGCTCGTCCTACCTATTGCTTGGATGCCAGTCTACAAGCCAATGATTCTCTTTCTTCAAGCCTAGGATGTTGAGAAATAATCCCTAACGTACAGAGCGCCAACGTTAAAAAAAAGAAAATCAGGTCGACAAAGGTAAAGGTTTATTGGTTAAGGAACCCATTCGGCGGCTGTTAGAACTTGGCAAATCTCTATCATTTTCTGTAGATCAAACACCTTTCATCTGCAACGTCGTAACCTGAGTTTCACATCTCCGCCAAGGGGCGGGTAGACGCGCAAGCCTTATTCCCGATAAGCTAGGACTCGACCAAATTCTCACTGTTATAGTCTATTGCCAACTTACTAGGCTAGAGTTATCTGCTAATAACTGTTTGCCCGTCACTCCACACATTTGAGACTCTAGAGTCTCGAACATTTCCGTTGATCTAATTCGGCAAAAGAAAGATCATGTTTGTCGATCTTGGGAATTCGCTTCGCCCCTCATCCAGCCCTTGAGATTTGACGAGATTCGAAGATCATGAACTTGATCAGCAACTTTAAAGTATAGCAATATCGGCTGCTGACTGCCGGTAGTGATCTAGTCGCCAGCCACTTTTGAAAGAGACTATTGCCATTGGTCTCCCTAGGCGTCTGCATGCATTGGATTGGATCTATTATCAGGTTCCAGGAGTTTATGGCCCCTGAACTAGAGGCTGAGTTGCATTGACGGGCAGTAGTTGTCTGAAATGCCTTATGATCAGGAACGTCATCTGCACCGCCCATGATGCAGCACTCAAATTTCAGTTTGCACATACTAGTTTATAGCGGTAAAGCAGTCAGCAAAAAAGAAGCCAAGCCTCCAACGACAGGAGATGGATGGAGGGATGATGAATGTCCGGCTTTGGCGCCTTCCAAGCCCCTGGACCCAGCAAAAAATTGGATACGGGGTCTCCTATTCTGGGATGGATATTATTATTACTGGTTCTTTCCAGGCACCTTAACTTCTGACTTGTCCTCTCAAAGCCTTGTTTCACCTCTCGCATCTTACAATTGAAATCACTTGTTTTTCTTTTATTATTGACCGTCGCTTCATACTCCCGTCACTCATTAACTGTTGTATTTGTTGCACGCATAGTCTCTTTTTCACTGCGTTATTGTTCTTCTGTTTCTCGCCAATTCGTGTCGGTGTTCACCATCGGCTCTTCCGTTCAGTGACGCAGTCTCAGTCTCGCCAAGAGCAACCCATAATCCCTTCCATTCAGGCTCATTCAACAATCATCAATCTCTGGTCTCATTCTGAAGGAACATTTCACAAGCTTGAACGAAAATATCACGTGCACCTGGTTTCTCTCATCTTTTTCTTGATGTTCATGTTGTCACTATCAAAAACATAACAAACTTCACATTCCGCCATCAACCGTGGAGATGCGCATCTCATGGCGTCTGGGCTCCGGGTACGTCGAGTCGGTGGATGACTATATCGGCGTGTTGGTCCCTCTGGAGGAGGCTCATCTCTACAGCCAAGCGGCAAAAGCTAAGAGTGCGAGCCATGGAGGGAAACAGGAAGAAAATGAAATGGATGATCTGGAGATGAAGGAAGAGCGTGAGGGTATGCTTGGAGGTGATGCTGCTGAGTACACCATCGAAGGACTGCGAAAAGAGATGAGAGAAGGGCGACGAGGGCAATGGACGACATATGAGAGTGAGTCGAGTGTTGAAAAAGCACAACGAAATGGAAACTAACAAAGTTATAGTCAAGTCAAAACTCATGAACAAGGCAGTTGGAGATATCGGTATGGGCAGTTACAATTGGCAACTTTTTGTCCTCTGCGGTTGTGGATGGTTTGCCGATAACCTCTGGATGCAAGGAGTATCACTCTGTCTCCCATCATTATCAGGCGAATTTGGCGTCGATGAAAAGACAGTTCGATACACAACCAGCGCTCTCTTCATTGGTCTATCCATCGGAAGTTTCTTCTGGGGTATTGGCTCAGATTTCCTAGGTCGTCGCATTGCCTTCAACATGACCCTACTCATCACCAGCGTTTTCGGCATCATGTCCGCCTATGCCCAGAGCTGGGGTAGCGTCTGTTTCTTCTTCGCTGCTCTTGGCTTCGGAGTCGGTGGCAATCTCCCTGTTGATGGAGCTCTGTTCCTCGAGTTCCTCCCTGATGCTTCCAGCGCTCTGCTTACACTGTTGTCCGTCTGGTGGCCCTTTGGACAGCTCGTCTCGTCTCTGATCGCATGGTTCTTCATCGGCAACTGGCCTGTCGAACAGGGTTGGAGGTACTTTATTGTCACTATCGGCATCGTCACCTTTGCCATGTTCGTCGTCCGATTCTTCATCTTCCACCTTTTCGAGTCTCCTAAATTCCTTCTCAATAAGGGCCGCCAACACGAGGCAGTTGCTGTCATCCACGGACTTGCTTACCGCAACGGCACAAGGACCTGGCTTACTTCAGAACTGCTGGATCAAGTTGCTTGTGAGGATGGCGATGATATGGCTCATGTTGCCGAAAAGAAGGTCCCAGCCCTATCAACCATGGGCGTTATCCAAGAGAAGCTCAAGTCCTTCTCCGGAGAACGTCTGCGACCTCTTTTCCAGAACAAAACTCTCGGCATGGCCACAGGTCTCGTTTGGTTCTGCTGGGCTACCATCGGCATGGGTTATCCTCTCTTTAACGCCTTCCTCCCCCAGTACTTTGCTCGTGCACACAACGAAGCCTCGGGTAACGTCCAGTCCGAAACAGACGCCATTTCCTCAGATACATACCGCAACTACGCCATCGCCTCCGTCATGGGTGTTCCTGGCTCTCTGTTGGCCGCTTACGTAATCGACCATCTTTCCCCCTTCGTTGGTCGCCGTGGAACACTGGCTAGCTCTACGTTTCTTTCTGCCATTTCCCTTTTCCTCTTTGTCTTTTACGGCACAACATCAACAGCCCAGCTTCTCATGTCTTGTGTTGAAGCGTTCGCACAGAACATCATGTACGGTGTTCTCTATGCTTTCACGCCCGAGATATTCCCTGCGCCTGTTCGCGGTGCTGGCACTGGTGTTGCCAGTTTCCTCAACCGAATTACTGGTCTCATGGCACCCATCATCGCCGCCACTGTTCCCGGTGATGGTGCTACTACTCCTATTATCATGTCTGCCGTTCTCATTCTTTCGGCATTTGTTGGCATCTGTCTCATTCCTATCGAAACAAGAGGTGCTTCACGTCTTTGAGTCATCAATATTTCGTTTAATTATCAAGCGCGGCTCCTGGCAAAGTCCAAGGTGCCGCATGAAATCAACATGCGCACACTAACGACCTGGAGTCAAAGAGTGGTCTTGGGTGTGGCTTGCATTCTATCGTGTCATTTACAAATGGGGGTTTGGCTGTGCATTCAACTTTGGTGTTATTCATATAGGTGCCTGTTTGGAGCAGTCTAGGTCTATTTAAATTGTACAATAACGAATTGATAAGCATTGCCTATCGGTTTCCTTTAGCGCCTGCTGGTGCATCAACTCTCCTCTTCCTCAACGATGTTCCCATAGCGTCTCTCACCATAGGATCCGCTCTAATGGTGTTTTGCACAAGCCATTCTCTCATCTTGCCTTGCAAATTGGCCCTTGCTTCGGCATCGCCCTTGAACGGAGCCATTTCCATCTCCAACAATCGCAAAGCGTCGCTGTCTAGCTGCTTGGCCAACATCTCAAGCCGGTTTAAGCTTTGGCGAAGTGCTTTTTCATCTTGCTCCTCGGACTTTTCCGGCCCAGTGATCATTACTGCAACAAGTGGGCCTATCTGGTTCAGAGCAATGTAGAAGGTTATGGTTAACCTTCGGGCTAACGAGATGACCTGGAATGGGAGGTATGGTGGTAGAGAGGTGATTCGCGCGAGGACAGCGTTGACAGCGTTGACGAACGGCGGAAAATCGGGGCGCGTTACTGCTTGAAGCTCAAATACGCACAGGGCGATAAGGACAAGCCATCGGTAATATTTACCAAAGTCCATATAGCCAAACAGGCCCAGAACATAAATTGATGCAGCGGCAACAGCGTAGTGAGGCAGAATGCCCGAGACAACACCACGAGTGACAAAGTCCCTAATAGTAACACATTTCTGCCAGCGGGCAATTTCAGGTCCAAAGCGCTCGTAGGCAAACCTCTTGGCAGAGTCCTGGAGTGTATCGCTGGCAACTTTCAGATGCATAAAGAAGGCGGCCGAGTCGCCAGCATCCTTGCCTGCCTTGTCAGGATGGTGCATAGCAGCCAGTCGACGGAAGCGCGTCTTGATCTCGCGGTCGGCAGCGTCGAGGGGCACGCCGAGGTCGGCATAGTAGGAGGATATGCGACGCTGTTCGTAGTCGGCTTCGAAGATGGTGTAGCAGAGGTAGGCAGCGACGACGAGGATGTGAATGTTGCGTCGATGCGAGTTGTAACGGGCAGAGCCAGGAGTAGGCTTGGGATCGCCAGCGCGAATGGTGAGGCCGTAGTAAATAGTCTGGAGCCAGCCTGTTGCAAGCTATCAAGACGTTAGTAAACAGATATTAGAGGAATGGTTCAACAAAGAAGTGCATACGCCTGGGAGAAAGGCCCAGCCTATCATGGACAGATAACCAGACATGGTGGGCAACGGGAGCACTTATTGATGCTCTATAGCTTTTCGAAAGTGTGTGTACATGTATTTTAAAAGCCAAGAATAGTGTGTCGAGTCGGATGTGTAATACAAGTTGTCCTTTTGTGAAGTGGCCAGGTTGTAGTTCGCACTTAGTCTAAAGATTGCGCTGGCAGTTACAGCCCAGGTGTCGTTGATGTTTTGTTAGAGCTCCAGTGCGTCAGAGTGGGTCTCGGCTTTTGCGTCCTTACAACTTCGATGTTCCATGTCACTCATATTAAATGTCTAATCTGACTATCAAGTTGAATACCAGTCAAGCTATTACAGAAATATTTGAGGATTTAACACGATTTTGATCAAAGACGACCAGACTTGTAGTACAACTCTATACTCACTCATCCCTGATAGTTAATACAAAAGCATAACTACCATGATCAGGATGCAACAAATCATATGCCAGAACTCCATCATGGGAGCATGGCAATCATTTCATCGCATTCACACCATTATTCCCGTTGATCCTTGACTTCGGGATGCGACCCAGATCACAAGCTATAATTGCGGCAACCAGGTGACGGGGATCATGGGCCAACCATTCAGTTGTTACATCCAAACACCACCATCTACAAAGCCATGCTGCATAATAGACATGCTGAATTGGGGCACTTCGACCGGCACACCATTGACCTATTGCTATAAGTTGTGGCGATATATACAAACACGATTCGCTATTGCAACCGCTTGAAGGATATTGTTGGCGGATGTGTTTATGACATTAGCCACTGAGCATGTGGTCAAATCAAGCTTAAATACAGGTAGGCTCTATCTCAATTTTGAGTTCCTCTCGGCGGGTTTATATTGTCGTTCACCACCTTCTCCTCTTCAAACTCTTTGCCTCTCACCCGTTGCAATGTTTCCGTTGCATTTCATCGTCTTTTCGTTCTTTACTGTTGCAGTGTGGGCTGCATGCAACGGTCATGATGAGCTGTGCAAGCGCAGGTACTCTGAAATCACCTTCATCGGAGCTCACAACAGTGCCTTTGTCGGTAAACAGCCATCCCAAAACCAATACATCTCAGTGGCAGAACAACTCGATCTCGGCGTACGGTTCTTGCAAGCTCAGACGCAAGAAAAGAATGGCGATATACAAATGTGCCATACTCACTGCTGGTTGTTGGACGAAGGTCCTATAGAAGACTATCTGGAAGACATATCGAGCTGGATGGCAAACAATCCAGACCAGGTTGTGACGTTGCTTTTGACCAACCACGACGCTTTGCCTATCGAGAAGTTCGATGCTGCGTTTAACAGCACGGGACTCAAGGAGTTTGTTTTCCGGCCAGAGGAGAAACTGGCTAAGGACGAGTGGCCAACTCTTCAGAAACTTATCGATGATGGGACACGTCTCCTAGTATTAATGGGTATGCATACACAAAATCGATTGCATATGACCTAACTAATTGGTTTAGACTATAATATGGATGAGAGCAAGGTTGATTACATTATCAACGAGTTCGACTACTTTTGGGAAACGCCTTTTGGTGAACTCGATCCTTCATTCCCTACTTGCGAAGTTGATCGGCCTGAGAACGGAGACCCTGCTGAGCTCATGGGAATTATGAATCACATGCTCAACGACAATGTTCTCGGTATCATTATTCCGAGCCAGCATCGTGCAAAACAGACGAATTCGGCAAAGTCAATTCAGGGTCAGGTAGACCTCTGCCAGGGGGAGTGGAGTACAAGACCAAACGTTATACTTGTGAGTTTTTCGTCTATCTTGTAGAGTTCTGGACTAACGTTTACAGTTGGACTGGGTCAACGTTGGAGATGCCATGAAGGTTCAGCTGTCGTTGAACGGATTGTAAATAACGTCGAACAGTACAATACCACTTTTCAGATACTTGATCATACTATATTACCCATTCACTTTGATTCAATGTCAAACAGCATCAGAAAGCTTAATCCAAACTTGCAGCATAACGGACAGCGCTCTCGAGCCATGATACCAACGCTTAGACCAGTATTATGCTTAGGTCTGTACCTTGGTCCTAAGCTTAGGGCTGACTTTACCTAACTACCTGGCTGCCATGTCACCTCTTGAGTTGATTCAGCGCACGAATGTTCAACAACTAGAGCAGCCTCAACTGCTCAACCAGCGTAATTGGTTTAGTGGTAAAATTCTCCGTTGCCATCAGCAAGGTTCGGGGAGCCCTGGGTTCGATTCCCAGATTACGCAGCTAATTCTTTTGCCCTTCTTAAGTCTGGACATCCTTTTTGCTGTGTATTGGTGATGTTTTTTTGTTTGTTGACATTCGTGGTGGTATTGGTGTTGTTGGTGACATGTTGTGTGGTATGTAAGTATCGGCCTTTGATTGGCTGTGACGTAAATCGAAGTTGATCAGGGGGAAGGTGCCTGGCTACTGCAGGGTCATCCACTAAACTGATCCCCTGCGCAGCAACAAGACACGCTAAATAAACTCTATTCAGGTACCGACATCTTATTCATCACCCATGCCTCATGAAGTTGATCTCAAATTTATGGCGACAATGAATTAGGAACACAAGCAATTGTTTGTTTCTCTGTATCACCAACCCATCACCTGTAGATTATATGAATATCAATGTGATTAACGGTACATCTATTCAAAACCTGCCAAGTTTCCCCCCAATGTGCCCCTTTCTTTATCTGGAATGAATGTGCACTCAATCACTGATGCTTTTTGCCTGTGATACTGAACAACCAAGCTCTTGGCTAGACAATTTGCGACAGACATGAACTGCCCAATTGGGCCCCTAATGTGACACATACATTTCCGCTTTTAATGGGTCTGTGGCATTTATCCAGATTGGATTCAATGAGCTGCATAGATAGAATGAGGCCGCCATCATCAATTGCCGTGTCATCTGTCTCGTCTGCACTTCAACACGACTAGCGGCGCGCCTCCTCCTTTTCGGCTTTGTCTCCCTGATTTTCTCGTAAATAAACCACGGGGCAATATCCTCAATTGAGCAGCCTCTTCTCATTTGTCGTTCCCTTTTCCCCTAGTTTCGCCTCTGGTTTTCTTCTCCTACTTCTTTGTTTTTATCCAGGTCGTATCTTCTCCATCATCTAATTCCCCCACATTCTCCAGACCGATCCCCAGATATGTTACTTCGCAAGCTCGGGCGAGCCTTGGCAGTGACAGCAGGTGAGTTAATCATGAATCAATTCTCGCCGCAAGCATCGCAATGCTCGATGCCATTGCTATAACTAATCATCCTTCTCCTCGCAGCTCTCTTCCCCGTCGCCTTCGCCAAAGACAAAGATGATGGCGGTCAATCCACCTTTGTTTCCCCGGACGGCGATGTAGCTTTTGCCATTGACATTGGCGAGAATCGCGACACCGAAGTTTACTTCAGCCTTCGTGTCAAGAAGAGCCGATCATGGGGTGCTGTTGGCCTCGGAAGCGATGATATGCCTGGAGCTCTGTATTTCATGGTATACAAGAGCCGGGACAGCGGCAAAGTTACATTTTCCCCACGACTTGCTTACGGTCACTACGAACCATATTTCTGGGACGGGATGGATGTCGAAATCCTCAGTAACAATACCGGACTCATCGACGATCATATGGTGGTGTCAGGCCGTTGCAAGAGCGGGTGCCGCAGCTGGCCTTCGCATGGTGGAAACAAGGGATATCTCGATGTTTACTCAGACGACAGCAAGGCTATCTTTGCTTTTGGTCCCAAGGAAGATTTCTACAGCGACAAAAA
The DNA here is from genome assembly GCF_000240135.3 of Fusarium graminearum PH-1. Lineage (NCBI taxonomy): Eukaryota > Fungi > Ascomycota > Sordariomycetes > Hypocreales > Nectriaceae > Fusarium > Fusarium graminearum. The sequence goes on along the minus strand of NC_026474.1, from coordinate 10,061,859 downwards.
AGATGCGTCTGTGAAATACCATGCGGGATACGGCACCTTTTCCATCAACATCGACAGAACACACGGCGATTCTGAGCTACCATTTCTTGACGATTCAACAACGGATGTCGGGACCAAGTTGATATACGACAAGAAAGCCAAGCCAAACTGGGCATCGCCGCTTCATGGAGTTTTCATGGTCCTTTCGATTGTGTTCCTCATGCCAGTTGGTGTTGTTCTGCTGAGATCCGGCGGCTGGGTCAAGTGGCATGCTCTCAACCAGACCATTGCGACTCTTGGCGTCTTCGCGGGTTTTGGAATTGGTGTCGCAAACAGTTTCTACTACCAAAGGGTACGTTGTGTCGTCTACGCATTCATATGTGTCTCTAACTAACATGAATTTAGTCTCGAAGCTTTGATGATCCTCACCAAATTATTGGATTCGTTGTCACTGGTTTGTTGCTTGGGCAATTTGGCTTGGGAGTGATGCATCACACTCAGTACAAAAAGACTCAAACTCCTACTCGGTACGGCAAGATTCATCTCTGGGTCGGTCGCATCATCCTGTTCTTCGGTACACTGAACGCATTCATGTGAGTACTTGACAATCCGCTATCGTGCACTTATCACTAATAAACCGTCAGGGGCTTCACATTCGCTCTCAACCGAAGATTTGGCATGCTTCTCGCTCTCCTCATTATCTTCATCACCATCACCAGCCTCATCCTGATTTACGGTCGTCAATATCTGGACAAGCGTCGCCTGGGTCCTCGAGGTCCCGGTCTGGCAGGAGGTTCTCAGCAGTACGCCCCGCCACCATGGAGACAGCCTCCTCAGAACACAGGCTACCCATCCGATCCTCCGCCAGGATATCAACCCCCGTCAAACCAAGGACTTGGTGAGGTTTCACCTGGAATGCGCTCGCCATCGCCATGGCAGTCGCACAAAGATGATGAGGCGGATATGAATCTGGGACGTGAGCAGAGACCAAGGGAGTTTTCTTAAATGAGATTTTTCGAGGCAGCACTTTTGGCGTTTGGGTCACGGATTGCATGAGCAACAAGAGATTGGTATTGTTTACAAAATGGTACATCCATGACAAAAAAACAAGTGATGATCCATGATATATTTTGTCGTACGCCCAATGTCGTGAAATGAAGACTAATTTTGGTGGTTCAGGGTAAGTGAGCGGCATATTATTTTAAAGTTGGCCTTGTTTTCGTAATAATCATGACTTAATCTAGTCTCCGTAAAGTGGTATTGTGATTGTCATTTTCGTTTTTGTGTTTTCGGTTGTATCAAGATATTTCAGTTAGTTGTAGTGTGTTATGTTGTATTCCGAACTGATGCATTGCCGACGTCGGATGTCGAGATACCAAAAATTGGCTCAACTATAATTGCCCAAGCTTCACTTCCCCTCGTAACATTCATCAATTACATTACACAAGAGCGGGAATTTCAAACCATCGCCATGTCAGTCAAAGTCAATGTCGGAAACCTAAGCCTCAGGGTCAAAACGATTCCTCTCACACAAGAGGAGTTCGCACCTTTTGGAGACGTGGTCTACAATCCTCAACCCAACCTTCTTCCTTCTAAATACGCATCTCAAGGCGGACGTCTTCCATACAGCGGCACTTCGGCCAACCAAGGCTCAGCAATTCGCTATGCCGATGTCAGCAAGCCTCAAGATCTTCTCTCACAAGCTCCCAGCAAAGATGGCCGATTGATTATGAGCCAATTCGTCTGCGAAGCACGAACCTTGGCACCTGCAAAGGATGACCCAACCCAGGACGAGTTCGCCGTCAACATCCTCGAGCGCCACCCTTTCACTTCTCAGACCTTTGCTCCGTTGGCGTCCACCGCTTCGAGCTACCTGGTCATCGTGGCTCCCACTCTGCCCCCGTCTTCTCAAGATGAGGGTCTTCCCGTGCCAAGCGGTGAGGGCCTACCTGGTAGAGGACTTCCCGATCTCAAGGGTCTACGCGCCTTTATAGCAACGGACAAACAGGCTGTGACCTATGCTGCTGGAACGTGGCATGCCCCAATGGTGGCTTTGGGAAGAAAGGAAACTACTTTAGATTTCTTGGTCGTTCAATTTTCCAGTGGAGTCGATATCCAAGACTGTCAAATTGTCACTTTCGAGGGACATGACTCCAAGGATGCTGATATCAAGGTGCGCCTTCCGCGAAGCGGAAATATTGTCGCGAGGCTATAGCCGAAAGAAGACTGGCGATATTTCGAGGACCAGTAACTGCGTAATTTAATGGTGGCTGAGTACAGATAGTTAATATGTAATTTAAATTATAGGCCTCGTTTACTAATAACTGACTTGCCTACAATATTGATGCCCTGTCAAGACTGTTTCACTAACCTCGAAATAATTCAGCTGAAATTTGGACATGACTCTATGCTAGGATACAAGGAGACAGGAATAGTTCCCTCATACAAACATGAGCTTAGTAATCGTGCATTCGAGACATGCCACAATAGACAAGAAACTGTTCTTATAACTGCTGGTTGGCCCTCGGAAATTCGGTTCAGAAACTCAACTCAGATCCGATAATACGAAAGGTTACCAACAGCCTTTTATCTGGAGCCGAAATGGTAGCTCAATTCGAATCGGCCGAGGCCCGCAACAAGCTCGAGGATCTCTCTGGAATACAGCTCAGGTCAGGCGAGAACCCATACAACGCACTTATCAAGGCATGCAACGATGACGCTGTAAGTGCCATTTTCTGTGGAACAACTATCATGTAACTCACCAGGCTAGGCTGAGATCCAAACACTGTACTCTGTGCACAGGACCAAGCGAAATGCTCAACAGGCGGAGAAGTTCTTGGCCGCTGGCTTTGAGGAGCTCATCATTGACCAGACCCTCCTCAGGCTTGAAGACCCAACGGTAGAGCCAGGTTTCCTTGATAGTAGGAATTGCTTGGTCTTCTGGGTCCGCCCTCCGGATCATATCATTCGATTGGCTTCCAAGGTGAATGAGCTCCTGAAGAAGGCCGCACCAAGTAAGAGCGTTTAGAGTCAAACCAGTTGTATGGAGCTAACAGTTGAAAAGGTGTTTGGCTTATGCCTTCGCACAGAATGCATTTGACGGCTCTTGAGGTTGCTTTCTCCAAGACTCCTCAGGAAATCGCCGCCTATGTTTCTACCTTGAGGCCATCTATCCCTGACATTGTCAACTACCCATATTCACACAGATCTCGTCTCGTCAAGCCTATGGTCTCCTATGATTTGTCTGCCTTTGCCCTCTCATTCCTACCTGCCTCGGGTGAGCAATCGCTCTCACCACCTCTTACAGAGCCTGTCGAAACAGAAGGCATCACGCAGGGAGACAACTACACTTACCACCACCTCCGTCGGGATGTGTATGATAAGGTTCAAGAGGGCGGTGTGGTCGTTGGTTCCAGGTACCAAGTTCCCAGTGCACACATCACGCTTGGACGTTACTTGAACCATGATGACCATGACACGCCGGAGAAGAGGGCAAACTGGGTCAAGGCCATCGATGAGATCAACGCATGGCTCGAGAAGGAGGTTTGGGATAACCCTGACTCTGAGTACAGCGGCGAATGGCTTGTCGGTCATGAGCGAGGACTTGATGCACGAAACGGTACGCTGTGGTACGGAGGCGGCAAGACTATCATGTTGGGAGAGGGATTTTAAGAGTATATCGAGTATTAGACCTATAGACCTATACACTGTTGCTGTTTTGAAGCTTGCTGAACCATAACCATGACTCATAAGCCGCCCCCTCCCCTCACCCATCGTGAGCGGTGCTGAGGGGTAATGACTCAACGAACAAATCTTGTTCATCACCGGATAGACATGTTCTCGTGTTGTGGTTTTGAAAGTTGTGTTGGTGCAACACAGAGATTTTTTCTTTTCATTCATTCCCTATGAAACAAGCCTCAAACCGAGGACGTGTACCTCCTTTCGCCTGTGTCCATCCATGATGCCCAAATGCCGCCGAGGTAAGCATAGAAATGGTGACCCTGAGACCCAAACACAAAGCACTTAGAAAACGAGAGCAGCACCCTTTGTCTTCTTGTCACCACTGTAGTCGTTGTTAGCATCGTCCCGATCCATAAGTTCTGGTTGTTCACGTACCCAAGCTCGAAGTGCTTGCATCGCTTCAGCGCCAGCTGGAGCTTGGTCTTGCACTTGACACACTCCAATCGAAGGACAACCTTCTTGGTGGTCTTGGCCTTCTTGTGGAAGACGGGCTTGGTCTGACCACCGTAACCGGACTGCTTGCGGTCATATCGACGCTTACCCTGGGCGAACAGGGAGGCCTTTCCAGCCTTGTACTGGGTGACCTTGTGCTGGGTGTGCTTGCGGCACTCCTTGCCCTTGCAGTAGGTGTTACGGGTCTTGGGAATGTTGACCTGTTGGATCCAGAGTGTTAGCCATCTGGTCATGCTCGAGTGTCAAGACCTCTATTGGATCTCGCCATGCCGAGTCGTTGGTCGCCCGAGACAGTTTTTAGAGAAAGGGTTGAATCGTCGCAAATATTTCGAAATGGCGCAATAGAGTGACAGTTGAATTGTCGTCGGCGATCGAGGTAAGGCGTTGATATTTCCGAAATTCGTGTCCCCTCGCTTTTCAAAATTTCATCCCACTTTCTCCAATATTACTGTCATCGTGCGGGCGGTCGACGGGCGCATGGCGGGAAACAATTGCATTGCATCGCATCTTTGGCAAGATGCTGAGGCTATTGCCGACTCTGATCAAAGGCTTTGGACTGCTGCGACGTACCATTTTGACGACGATGTGCGGTGCCGTTTGGGTGTGTTTGGTGATGCAAGTTCCAAAGACTGGCTAAAATTGGGGGGTTTTGGTTATTTCGAACTTTGTGGGCAGTCGACCCTACCTGCCCCATTTGGGCGGTGTGGCACTCGCTTGCATGCGCCACATTTGGCCTGATATTTAGGGCTGCCATGATCAGCGCCTCATCACCGTGAGGCTAAGGGGCAGTACGTACTTTTGGAGCTCACCCCACGAAAGGACAGACAACGGCCCCACCTCGGATTGAATCTCAGGCGCATCACCAAGGTGTTCTCAAGGGACGTTTTCAGGGACAACACTTATACGCAATTGTAAAGAATCATACAAGCAATAACCGTCAAAATGGACCCTTACTCTACCGAAGGCGAATTGATCAACATCCACAACTACTTCCACCAGGGCCAGTACCAGGAAGTTGTCGACTTCGATACCTCGTCCTTCTCCCCTGACAACGCCCTGCCCGTTCGCGTCCTAGTCCTCCGAGCTCGACTGGCTCTTGGCCAAGCTGAAGATGTCCTCGACGAAGTGAAGGGTGAATCCGAGCCCGAGTTCCAGGCTCTTGGTGCTCTTGCTGAGCTGAACTTGGGCAAGACCGATTCCGCAGTCCAGACGATCGAGAAGCTTGTGTCTTCGGCCGCCGACAACACAACGGTTCAGGTTATTGGAGGAACAGTTCTTCAAGCTGCTGGAAAATCTGAGGAGGCTCTTGCTCTCCTTACCCAACATCAGGGAAGCCGTATGGAAACCCGAAGCTCAACTATGCTCAGAATTATACTGACCGCTATTATCTAGTCGACGCCGTCTCCCTTATCGTTCAGATTCACTTGCAACAAAACCGAACCGACCTCGCTCTGAAGGAAGTCTCCGCTGCTCGACGATGGGCCCAGGATAGTCTCTTGGTTAACTTGGCCGAGTCTTGGGTTGGACTGAGAGTGGTAAGCATGGTACGACTACGAGTGACGCCTTTTACTAAGACAATATAGGGTGGTGAGAAGTACCAGCAGGCTTTCTACGTCTATGAGGAGCTTGCCCAAGCTCCCTCGACTTCATCAGTACGCAGTCTTGTCTCGCAAGCTGTCTGCGAATTGCACCTTGGACGAACAGAAGAGGCACAGGCTGCCCTGGACCAGGCTTTGGAAAAGGATGCCAACAACGCCGATGCCATTGCCAACTTGCTCGTCCTCAATGTCATCTCTGGCAACAAGTCCGATGAGTTTACACAGTAAGTTTAACCACTATATGCAGTGATTCGACACTTACATCTTGCAGGAAACTTCAGAGCGCCAAGCCTGATCACCAGTACCTAGCCGACTTGGAAGAGAAGAGCGCCCTGTTCGACAGAGCTGCCACGAAGTACAGCCCCAAGGTTTCAGCATAATTTTGAACTTGGGTGTATGAATTGCTAGATTTAATGATGGGCACACGGTTGATAGAAGAATTGCATCCCTTAGCGACGAGTATCGAGATCTTGTGTATGTGTTGTGCCGTAACAGCTGGCAAATGGCGTATGTAGTGCCTCTATGTTTATAAGAAGTCGGGCAAAGGCCACAGTGATGGAAATAGAACAAAAAGTCTTTCTTATTGCTAGGATCTCGTCTCGCAATCTGTTACTGCGAGCGTATTCCGTGGGTTGGTTCTTATTTGTGGCTCTGACAGTACCTATATATCTTTACCTCCACTTAGTCAAACTTCTAACGACAACTTTGTATGATATCATTCGTATGGAGCAAATGACCACAGGTCGCAAAACCTATCATGCGCGCACGGAAATGGCCATGCGAATAACGGAACAGGCCGTAAGGTCATGATGCATGAGGATATTTTATTCGGTTGAGCCGGCTTATTTGCCTCGCTCATGAGTTAAGAAACCAGAACACCCATAATCTGAGGAGTCCATTCTTTCTATCGCCGTGAATCCTGAAGCCCCATCATAAAAAAACGGTAGAAGCTCATGTACCCATTGTCATAAACGCATCGTGACGGCCCACACGAAACTCCCGTATTTCCCAGCCAAGATATCATCATTCGCTAACGCTCGACTCGGCTCTGAAGCCTTGTTACAGATCTTTCCCTCTAAACAGGCATGAATTGATCATTTCTTCTTGTTAGGGAACTTGGGAGCACCAATGTCAGTGCCTCGGAGCTTGACATTGAGCACGCGCTCCATAGCACCGAGCACCTTTTGGTCAGGTGCAGCGCTACCTCGCTCGAATTCAGCGACGACAGCCTGGGTGGTGTTGCAGCGGGTAGCGAGGTCCTTCTGGGTCATCTTGGGCTCAATCTGCTGTCGGGTCTTTGCGATGACGTCGCCAACAGTCTTGCCGATGGTGTTGGGCTTGATGATGTCGTCGGAACGGTCAACCTTGGTCATACGCTGACCCTCAGGTGCGGAACCCTGTGTAAAGTGTTAGTTGATGCGTACATTGTTTTGGTATTGGTTGTACATACGGCGTTGGCGGAAGAGTACTTCTTCTCGGTAGTGAGACCTCCAGCCCGTTGGGCAGCGTTGAGAGCAGCCTTTCCTCGGACAACGGTCTCTCGCTGAGCATTGCCAGGGCCACGAGCGCGGCTGCCGATCTTGGTTGCGGTATCCCAGTCATCCATTTTGAAGTTTGTAATGTGGCTTGGAAATGTATATGTGTGGTCGAAAGTGGTTCGGAAGTCGGAAGGAATTATAATAAGGAAGAAGTGTTGATTGTTGCGTGAGTGAGAATGGAATATAGATTCAGCTCGGGGTTCCGGGCGACAAAGAATTTATGGAGAAGGTGATGGAATGGGTGGAGGGGCTCGAGGGGGCACTGAGTCAATCGGCGGAGGTTTACAATTGGCACCGTGCATCGGTGGCCTCTTCTCCTGGGCTTACTACATGCTGCGCCCAGCGGTGCTCTGCCCTGGAAATGACAGTGCGACAGTGGCAGACTGTAGGTGCGAACTTTGTTTCGCACCGCCACTGGTGGCTTATTCACTCGCCTCTTCCCAGTCCATGGAAGGTGCTAGACTTCTGCCGGGACCCTTCCATTTTCTGCAGGGTTTGATCTTAAGGACGGCCTGGCCGACCTGGGATCTGGGATCTGCTCAGGTCGGTATGACTGTTAGAGAGAGATTCAATCAATGACGACAAAGCGGGACTGTTGGAAAGTGACGCGCTCATGTTCAGTCTGATGCGCATTTTCCGTCCATACCTAATTTTATGCACAGATATTCGTGTTATACATTATCGCCAGTGATTGATGACTAACCAGCTTTTTCACTTTGTACCTGAGACGTTGACTGGTTGTTGTATAGATCCAGTTTCCCTTACTGGCAATCTACCTTGGTACCTTGATGGACAACACCAGAACCTCGGCATGCCTACGTAATTATTGAACTGAAACTACTTTAGATATTCAAATATTCATTCCCCTCTTCTCTCTCTTGTGTGTACTCTCGCCTGTGCCGGCTGGGAATTTTCCCTAACTTCATCAACAGACATGCCCTACCCTTGACCTTGCTTATGGACGGCTTGTCCGAGAACTCGACTCTTCTGTCGGCCGTCCTCGTTGCTGACTTTATTGACCGAGTTGCCGAAAGGTGGTTATATCTCTTGATCACTGGCTTGACAATATGGCTGTATCATTCTCTGGTGGGCAGCCCTGATGTTTGGCTTACCCTAAGCTTCATAGCATGGAAACACTCAGCAGTCACCATCCTTTTACGATATATCGACCTGGATCAACTATCTCTCATCACATTAATTGCTGTGGTAGCATGCTTCTTTGGATATAATGTCCTACAAAGGCTGGTACCCGACACCAACAGTGGTCAAACTGGCGACCCTCGACGAATGCTTGCACCTTGCCGAATAACACACTCTCGACTGTTCCCCAAGAAGCATTCGTTTTGTTATCCATATCTTGCTGTTGGAGTTCCAGTAAACTTTGCAGAGAACAGTGATGGCATGATATCGATCAATGGGCCTACATCAACTTGGATGTCGGGTTTATTCAGACCAAAAGCTTGGTTTAGTATAGATGCTACTCACCATTTTCAACGGCAATCTTTACACACCAGGTTACGAGGCAAGCTAGACGCTTATCTAGAATCTGAGGTTCGTGGCTCTATTATAATTAGACTGGCTCTGAGCTGACAGTAATAGGATGTTGATCCATCGCAATATCCTCATGCTTACCTTGTGACCTCGCCGCCGCTTCTTGGTTTTGGCTACAGCCCAGTGTCGATTTGGTTTTTGTACTCCAACGACAAGATATTTTCAGCAATAGTTGTCGAAATGCACAACATATTTGGGGAGAGACATTCCTATTTCGCTGCTCGAAACTTCGAGGCTGAGGCCAAGCATATACAGGATGGAAACTCGGATAACCAAAAGCTTCAAAGTCCTCAAATCAAGGCAACAGTACAAAAGGAATTCCATGTCTCGCCATTCAATTCTCGCAAGGGTTCTTACTCGGTACTTGCGAGCGATCCTCTTGGACCTGACATGTGCGGGTCTCGTGGACTCGACATTACCCTCAATCTCTTCTCGTCCAAAGGCCAGTCAAAGCTTATGGCAAAGTTGGTTTCCGAAAAGAAGGCAATTGATCCGCGCGATATGAGTGTTGCCCAGAAGGCCGGCTTCATCTTGACTTGGTTTTGGCCAACCGTTGCTACCCTTCCTCGATTCATCAAGGAGTCTGTCGTTCTTCTGTGCAGACATAATCTTCACTTTTGGTACCGACCCGAACCTCGAAAAAACAGTATAGGGCGGCCAAGCAGTGATGTCGAGAAGGTCCTTGAAAGAGTATTTCGCGCATATTTGCGGAATCTTGTCGAGCGATCGCCTACGCCAGTCGTCGTTCGATACACACCAAGCGGAGATGCTGAAGTCTCTGAAGAGGTCTTGAGATCGCCTTTGGCAACCGACTCAAGCGAATCTGCAAACGAGATCAAGATTCAGATTTTGACACCAGTCTTTTATTCACGATTTGTTCATTATGCGCATGATTCAGAGGCTGTCTTTTGTGAGCTCGCTGAAAGCTGCACATTTTGGACCGACAAGCCCGAGCAATTGACAAACATATTCTTGAAGAACGGATCACCATCTCTTCATGCGTCAAGTATCGTCGAATATGCTTGGTTTCAGCTCATCAAAAGCATGAGACGCCGACCGCGAAAGATCGAAAGACCTTTGACATCTGTAGACAAATCGTCACCCCCGACTACCGGCATTGACATTCGAGGTTTTCGCATTTCATCTATGGACGCCTTTGTACTTGGGCAAGAAAATGCCAAAGCGAAGAGGGCGTACAGAAAGGCAGTTCTTCGAGTATTTTTGGCCGACCGCATCACTTTTGGAAGTACGGCCCTGCTTGGCATGATGGAGCTTCTGGGAAGAGCAGGCATCTTATGGACCCTAGCGTTTCTTATCGCTCGTGGCTTCTCATGATGAGCGTACAATTGGTTGCCCAAGGTCCACCGGGACTCAACACTTCAAGATGAGAGATAGGAGAAACCGTTGTTTCATCAGCAGTGATACATATTCACTTTTCATGCTCTACCTGGGAAGAACTGCGCTTTGACCGACACTGGATACGCTTGATACGACCATAGGAACAGGCTAAACTGGCGTTTCGAGATCCTTCACGCCAACCAATCAGCATCACGAACCTTGAAGCCCCAGTGTTGAGCTCTCCACTGCCCCGCGACTTTCATCATCGCTTTGATTAAGCTGCGAGGAAGCTCGCTCAAGCCTGTGTTTTTTTGTCTGGACAGAAGTCAATGGCTACGCGAGCTCTAGCCATTGTCAGAATGGGTCTTACTGCAACCAAACGATACTACGGCATTCCTGGAAAAGCTCAACACATGCATGTCAAATACTTCTAATTCCAAATACCATCGTATAAGCCCCCGCTTGGTCAACCTGCAGGTTGGTCCCCGAAGAATTACAAATTCCTCAGTCAACGTCACACGGCACTTTGTTTACCAGGGGCGTCCAACGAGCTAAGGCTGATGATTTGAGATAATGATACGCATGCACGCCAGTGGGATAACGCTACATGTCGATAATGTTCCGACGGTCCGAGTATCTGGCATCCATTGATACTTTTTCCATTGATGGTTTGCCAAGCACTTCATGATATCGTCAAAGAAGTTCAGGCTAGGCTCGATGATGTGGGCTTTTGGTTAAGCTCTACTCTGATCCCATCAACGCATGACATACCTATACAGGCATTGTAAACAAATACTGTCTCGTACAGTTGCACCCAAAATATGCAGCTCCAGTTTATGAAGACAACACACCCCCAAGCTGAATATCTTGTCCAACGTCATCCAATCACCGCCCCGCCAACAAAGGCTTTCCCTGTTCATCACATCGTCACCCTCCACATTTGCCAACAGGAGTTCGGGACTTGCCTTTACCCCGCTACGACCCCTCATAGAGCTTTCGAGAGCTCCTCATAAGCTTTAAAAAGCCCGTCGTCTCCCAGATTCGAAAGTTGTATTAGTCCAGACATTCATCGCCAACTTTGAACAATACACCAGCGTCCAATTCCTTCCAAATCTTTCACAATGCCTCTCTCCGGACACTGCCTCTGCAAAGCCGTCACCTACAAGGTTGACGGTGAGCCTCTCGTTGTTGGCTACGACCACTGTGACGACTGCCAGCGTCAGAGCGGTTCCACCTACTGTAAGACTCCTTTTCTCTGGACACGCGATAAGGACAATTGAACAAAGCTAACGTTGTTTTCAGCTCTCGTTGCTGTTGTCAAGAAGGACAAGCTCACCATCAACGGCCCCGTCAAGACCTACTCCGGCACCAAGGGCTCTTCTGGCAACATTGTCCACCGTCTCTTCTGCTCCGAGTGCGGTTCTCCCATCGCCCACGACCCCGATGCTGCCCCTGAGATCATCGCCCTGAAGGCTGGTACTCTTGATACCGAGATCAAGAAGAACCTCAAGCCTGTGAGTACCACCAATTGCATAACCAATTCACAATAACTAACATTTACCAGGACACCGAGATCTGGACCGTCGGAAAGCTGCCTTTCTGCCAGGAACACCTCGCCAAGCCTTTCAAGCACATGCCCGAGTAAGGAATTGCATGTCAAAATATGATTATGATGATGTAACGAGCCGTTAAAATGAGGCCGAGCGCCCGAAAATAATATAGTGGAAGAATACAATTACCCCACAAACACTCCGTACCTGTTATCGATCCTCAATCAGTGACTGAACCATAATCTTGGGTGTTATGAGCCGTATAGCTACATGGCTTATAATCATATTTCCATCCATTCATTGAGTATTGTTTTATATAGACAATAATAAGAAGTCATGTATGCGAAACTCTGCTACTGTATTAAGAGGGTATCTAACTAGTGTATCTTGCCATCATGAAAGCATTCAATCTATCTCATCAAATTCATACTCCTTTCCTTTTCCTAGACTCCTTTTATATACCAACCGTAGTCATCAGGCTCATGCAAGTGCAATGCACACAAACATCATGACAGCCGTAGCCATCATGACTGCGGGCTTCACATGCCCCACGGTAGAAGCCTCAGGGAATGCCTTCTGTATACGACCAGTTTCGCTGGCGTGTGCGGTAAAACAGCTTGCTGTCCCACAGTCGTAACCGTCAGGGCAACATCCAGCAATAGGACCGGCGTCTCTGCCACAGAGAAACCAGCCATCCGCACAAGTCGATGCGGGTCCAGGAGCAGGTGGCGCATCGGTTGCAAGAACGACGATCGTGGCGCCGTCGGTAACGATGGTAGTTGAAGGAGCTGGGCAATTGTGTGTATCGCAGTTTCGATCGGTTCGGCAGCAGCCACCGCCGTGAGTTGCGAGACAGCCATAGAAACCCGTAGGACAACCTGTTTGTGTATCTCCATCTTCGGACGAGGTGGTTACAGAGGTGCCGGTTGGACGATACGGTGCGATGCCAGTGACGGAGCCAGTAGCTGTCGTAGGTGCAGTGCCTTCCGTCTCCGTCTCCGTCTCAGCTTGGGAGACAGTCGTGGGTTCTTCTTCTGCCGTTGTCTCAGCCTTTGTCTCGGTAGTGGGCTCTACTGTAGGCTCTGCGGTTGTCTCCTGGGCGGCTGTAGTCGGCGCTTGGGTTGTGCTTGTCGGTGTCGCAGAAGCACTTGGAACACCTGTTTGCTGTTAATACCGATCCAGGAACGGAGCACGGATGCATCTTCACTTACATCCAAGACCTTGACATACGTATCCTGGGATACAGCATCCGCCACCGAGGGATTCCGGGCAACTCGCGGCTTCAGATGGACATGACCCAACGCCTCCACCACAGGAAGCCCCGTCCGGACAGCATGCGACACCTCCAGCAACGCTATCTCCAACTTCTACACAATATGTTCCTTCTTGACAGCATTTGACCTCTGGGTTGATGTCAGAGCAGATGTTCATCCCCTTAGGACAAGACGAACTTCTCTGCAGTAGCGCTAATGCCTCTGCGGCACGCCGTAACATGTTATCCCGGGATTCTTCGCTATGAGGGGCAAATGCTGGGCGATAGAACCGCTCAGTGCCGTTGAGTTTTAAAAGTTCGTCATCCTGATTATCTAGGAACGATATCGCAGCGGCAGCAGCATCGCGGGGAGAGATTATTTGCAGCGGCGCAAATGCGAGATGCTCACGGAGGAGTTTATCGTTGGAGCCGGGAGCGAGCTTCTTGATAGCTGTTGGCGAACTCGATTCGGCAGCAGCTTGTGAAGGCAGTAAAGCGGTGAGAGAAAACAGTATTGTAGAAACGGGCCGCATCTTTGTCTACAAAGTGACTGAAGTTGAGGAATAGATAATCCAATAACTCCGTGTGTTGTGTCTTGACTGAAGTGTTGGCGGTGAAATTAAGATGAGAGGCTCTTACACCGCCACGCAATACCGAATGACCCGTTGTTAGGCGAAATATCGCCTATATGAAAATAACGGATATAAAGTGAATGCTGAATGAGTTGGCAAGTTGCAAATGTGAGGGGAAGAGAGGAAGTGAGGCCGCTATTGAGGCTTATCCGTGGGTATGACAACTTCCATGGACTTATTCCTAGTTGGGAAATTTGTAAACAAATTCGGTGGCTGGGAGACGGCTAAGTAAAGATATGACGAGCTATAAGATGGAACTTGGCCAAGAGGTAAATCTTGGATATTAATTTGAAACTTACTTATTACTAGACAACCCCTGTCGATAATGATAATGATAGTCATGGATTCCTGAGTAAACGCCCGCGACTAAAGTTTGAAGTCATGATGATGGCTGGGCGGGATGGCGTGCAACGTCATGCAGGGTCTTTCTTACATGAAGACTAATGTAGCAACGTTGGAACGCCCAAACTCCACAACCTCTGAATCGGTAATTGATATCCAAGAGAGAACTGACATGAGCAGGCATTTCTTTCTTTTTTGTCTCATTTATTCCTAATCCTTTTATAAATCGTAATCGTACATATTTTACATGCCTCATCCCCTATCCAAGCGCCGGCTAAATGCATCGTGGTATACATGAGTTGTAACAATGACATGTGCCCCACGACTGTGAAGCTTCTTAAAACATCTGTTCGTTAGATTCCTCAACCTTCTCCTTTTCTTCAGAGTTTGTCTCTTCCTCCTTGGTAGCAACTTCGGTCTCTTCCGTTATCGTCTCAGACTGCTCTGCGATAGTAACAGACTCAGTCTGGGCTTCCTCAGCAGGCTGTGTCTCGGTCTCTACAGTAGTAGCGGTTACGGTCTCCTCTTCAACAGGCTCGACAGCCTTAACCTCAGGTTCTTGCTCGGTTTTCTCGATTTTCTCGTACTTGACCTCGACCACTGGTTCCTTGACGAAAGCATGGCACAAGAGTCCAGCCGCGACACTGACGTTCAAACTGTCGACGCAGCTTCCCTGAACAAATCGAGGAACCGATAGTTCGTAGTCAGAAGCGACCTTGACAGGCTTCGATAGACCATGACCCTCATTACCAAGAACCAGCAGACAAGGGTGGTCATTTAGTGGGCTCGTGGACTCAATAGAGTCCAAAGAGATGAACTTGTCGCCATGTCTTCGAACCAACTTTCGGTCAGGCGGTGCCACTGCGGCATAAGTCTTCCAACCAGCTTTGCCAGATTCTTCGACGAATTTCACAGGATCGTCAACCGTGAACAACGAAATCTCCTCCACTGCACCAACAGCAGATTTGAGAACGACTGGGGTGAGTGTAGATGAACCTCGGTTGGTGATGCAGACTGCGTCTACACCGAGATAACTAGCAGTACGGATGATGCCTCCCAAGTTACCTGGGTCCATGATCTCATTCAGCAAAAGGACGAATGGCTTGGGTGTTACATCGTTGGATCGTCGGGTGAACGTGTCTGTACCGTTCACCGCTGCCTCTTCTCTGGTCTGATAGTCAAGGTCGACGTGGAACCCAAGACGTCCAGGGCTCTCCTCCAATTTGCCGAGCGACTTAATAGGTAATTGGGGTAGAGGGGAAGCTTCAAGAACGAAGCCGTTATGAGGTCGTCCCATGCTCATCTTATCCATAATTCTTTGCTCGTGAGTAGGCACGGTCGTGATAGGTACTCCATGCTTCTCTGCCATCCGGGTCATAATTGTGTTGTCCTTGTTGTCCATCCTGTTTTCGCCACCATAGATGTACAGGTTGTATAATTTTCGTCGGTTCTGCTCCAAGGCTGCTTTGACTACTGATCGACCATAAAGAAACTGGGAAGCGGCAGTCGTGTATTTGATAGTCATGGCCATCATTCCATTTCTCTGTGCACGCTCAACAGCATATACATCGCTGGAATCTTCGTCCGGGCTGTTCCATCGATCGTTCCGAGTATTGTCCCGCCGAGGGGCACTGCGATTGGAGTTGTCGAACCTTTGGGGCGGTTTGTCAGACCACCGGTCAGGACGTCTATCTGAACGATCGAATTGACGATCCGGACGATCAAACTGCTGCTGCGGTCGATCAGGTCGTCTGTCTGAACGTTCGAACTTTTGCTCTGGGTGATCAGACTGCTGTTGTGATCGCTCAGGTCGTCGTTCGTGTCGTGAAGTTCCGTCCAGTTCCCCAAACTCAAGTGCACGATCTCTTGCAGCTTGTCGGAAAGACCGTGGCTGAATGGGTTGCTTCACTCGCAGTTTATCGGCCACCTCTTTGAGGTCGCCATACTTCATTCGATGCACCAAACTTCGACTCCCAAATTCGTTTTCAGGGTCCGCAAATCGCTTTCTCCTCGTTCGGCGGGCGGTGCCATCTGCTTCCCTCTCCTCTTGGGCAGCCTTTTCCTCATCCTTCTTTCTCAATTTCTTCCTTAGATTCTGTTCTTGACGCCAGTTTCGTGTGTTGGATTGTGCACCACGATCGACGGCTCTCGCACTAAATTTATCCGCAAAGGGATCTCGACGGGCAGGGGGTGCTTCACGACGGTTGTAAGACGTTTCACGCCTGGGTGATCGAGGAGGTCTGTCGAAGGAAGAGGGATTGGGTGCACCAGGTTCTGTTCTACCAACTTCCCTACGAATACCCCGGTGAATGGCTGAGAGTCCTTTTCCACGAACAAAAACGGGGGCAAAACTCTTTTGAGCAATATGAAGCCTCGACAAAGGCTGAGAAAGGGCGGAAGCCCTCAATTGAGCAGGATATATCATTGCATAACGTGGTTGTAGTTTGATAGATAGTTTTGTAGCTGCAAGCCTACTTGGTTTTCACTTAAGACCCTCATAGAACTTTCAACGATGACCCCACTAAATCCTTTTTTTTCTGCCAAGTACTTCACAAGGGTTCAGCGGGCGGTGAGATTGAATATGCCATTTTTAGTGCATCATTAGTGTGCTTGTGCTTAATGGGCTGTAACTTTACGCGTGTGAATGCGACAGTCGCGTTGCCCTGATGCAAACCAAAAGCTAATCTTGAACTTCGATAACAAAACACTCGCTATGGAGCTCTGGTCGCGTCAACTTCCCACTCAACTTCTTTTTCATTCAAAATTTGTAATAATTTGTTTCTTTTGTTCTAGGTGTTGGCGCTTTACAGCAGAGTCGAGAGCGCAATAAACCCCGCCAAATCCTCGACGACCGCATCGGCGCATCTACGAATATATATAACACTTGATCGCACCAGCATAATGGAAACGGAGAGCATGGACCATGACCCCCTCCAGGGCCACGTGGATCAGGATGAAGACGCTATTGAGCGATCGTTGGAGTTATTGCGAGCGGACCTTTCTGAGCAACATATTCCTGTGGACGTAGCCATGATGGAAGTGGAACAAACGTTGCCAAATCAAGACAACGATGTACGAGAAGCGAATGAACCAGACGAAAAAGAGGAAGAAATACTTCGAATCGAAGGAGATATTTCGGATGAAGTCAAACCTCCCACGAAACCAAGCTACCGAGTCCAGGTTGTGGTTCCAGAGATCTCTTTAGAAGAGCGCGCCCAATACTCCTTTGCGCACAGCCATATTGTCGAATCCGTGCTGGGCGAGGCCGTTCACGATACTGTCGAATACCGGGTCGAGTTCACAGATGGAAGAGAAGAGTTGGTAGGTGGATATTCTTTTTATTCAAAGAGCAGTTTCATCTGCTCATGGGCGGCTCTCACGAGCCCCTATTGTCATTTTATCCAACAGCCACTGCTTTCTATTGTCTCGCAGCTTCAGGTTTCGGTGCGGAGGATTCAGAATCGCAGCTATTTTTCCACGGCCTGCCTTATTCACTGCAGAGCTCACAAATATATACTCTTCTATTCAGCAGCCCCGCACCACTTCTCCTTATATAGAGGCCTTCTCTTGCTTAGAGATCGCCTTTTCTTTTAATTTCTTCCTGCACACACACTTCGATCTTAGCTACAGGACACTGACCTCCTTCAAAGATATCATTCACACAACTTGTCGCTCTCGACAACGGAAGAGCTGCCCTAGCCCGGTTCAACCAAGGCTTAGGGCCGCTAGATTTCGAAATCATGGCTGGCACACGGAAGCGAAAGTATGCGCCCGAAGACGACTGGGATTCTGAACATGAGTCTGTCATCTCAGATCAGATGGATATCGACGATGAAGAAGACGAAGAACCCTTCGGAACAAAACGCATGCGCCACTCACGCCTTCGCTCCAGGGAGAACACCAAGCACCTCTCCCGCAGTCCTTCTAAAACTGACGAAGATGAGCTCGATGATCTTGAGCCAGAGCCAGAGCGCCCCACCAGATCCCTTAGAGTTCGCCAGGCCAGACAATCGACTAGCGCATCCTTTAAGAACAGATTTGGTAGTCAAGATCAGGATGAGCTCCTTGGAGATGTTCCCCCAGCGTCGGAGGAAGAAGATGACGATTTTATGCCCATCGTTGTTTCTGACATCAATCCGAAAAAGGGGCGGCCCAACAAGGCACTTCAACGATTACGACGACTACAAACAAAGAGTATGCGACAGAAGGCTCTATCGCAGAGACCCTCACGCCACAAGTCTAATGACTCTGACATTGAATTTGAAGCTCCTCGGCGTTCTTCTAGAGCGACGCGGAATACTTTGAACATGCAAGATGACGATTTGATGGACGACGAATCTCTCTATACTGTCGATGACAGAACCCCCGGCGCCCCAAAGATCGTGTCTGTGAGAGAAATCTTTCAGCCGCTGTCTGCTGAATCAGAATTCGCTACGATGCACATGGATACTTGCCAAAGTTGCGGCGGCTCACGCCATCGGGGCCAAATGATTTACTGTCAGGGCTGCACGCTCTCATTTCACAGGTCCTGCATCGGTCCTCGCAGCACTCGTGAGCACATGGTGACAAAGGTTGGCGAGGATAGCTTTGTCTTGCAGTGCAAATTCTGCATAAAGGTCCCCAGCAAGAAGGACAACAACGCTCCCAAGCACGATATGTGTCAGGCATGTAAAGCTCCTGGTAGTAGCTGCGCTCCCTTTTCCAAGAAGAAAACATCCCGGCAGGAAGAGAAGCTTCGCGAGGAAAATGATGGCGTTGATCCAGTCACTCCTGTCTCCCCGAAGCTCATTAACAACGCTGGGCACGTCCTTTTCAGATGTGTCGAATGTCGCAGAGGTTGGCACGTCGAGCATCTTCCTGGCGCTAGAAGCGGTACCATCGGGACAGATCTCAAGTCTGAGCGCCTCAAAGATCATTCTGTTGATTGGCGTTGTAAAGAATGCGCTACTAGCCGCCACAAGATACATCGGCTTGTTGCATGGCGACCGGCACGAAAGGACCTTGCGAAACAGGTTCCTCGACCTACGTATGACCAGGTTCGAGAGGATGACAAGGAGTACTTGGTCAAATGGGACAGTCGGTCGTATGCCCACTGTGTTTGGAAATCTGGTGCTTGGGTCTATGGCAAGGCAGCTGCTAAGATGCGTATAGCATTCAGCAAGAGAGACGCCGCCGAAGATCTCCTCAAGCTAAACGAACAAGACGCCATTCCGGGCGAGTTTCTCATGCCCGACATTATATTCAATGTCAAAGCGGACCCATCTGTACGAAAAGGAACACGAGAGCAAGAGATGAATAACCTGGCCCATGTCACAAAGATCTTTGTCAAGTTCCAGGGCCTAGGTTACGATGATGTTGTATGGGACTCGCCACCAACAGACGAAGACGGCGAGATATATGCCTCTTTTGCTGAAGCATACTATGAATACGTCGAGGGCAAGTACTTCAGCAGTGAAAGTCAGAACAAGATCAAAGAACGAGTCAAGGCTTTCAAGGCCGCACCGTTCGAGGAAATCAACACGCAACCTGCTGGTCTGACTCGGGGAAAGCTCATGGGCTATCAAATTGAAGGAGTCAATTGGCTGCTTGGTAACTACCACTCGGGGCGCAGTGTTGTTCTCGCCGACGAGATGGGACTGGGAAAGACGGTCCAAGTGGTAGGTCTTGTGACCTCACTTGTCCAAGACAGCCCAAAGGTAAGTCAAGTCATCTAGGAGGCCACGGTGATTAATATACTGACTTGGAGATAGTGCTGGCCTTTTCTGATTGTCGTCCCCAACGCCACATGCCCCAACTGGCGCCGTGAGTTCAAGCAATGGGTACCAGAGCTGCGGGTTGTTGCCTACCATGGTGGACGAGAACCGCAGGCACTGGCCTATAAGTATGAGCTGTTTCCCAACGGGTCCACAGACATGAAAGCCCATGTCGTGATCATGTCATATGATTCGGCTCAAGACCCCGCAACAAAAAACCTATTCAAGTCAATCAACTGGGCAGGTCTTGTGGTTGATGAGGGCCAACGCCTGAAGAACGACCAGAACCTTCTGTATGGTGCTCTACGCTCCATGCGCATCCCCTTCAGACTCCTTCTCACAGGAACGCCGTTGCAGAACAACAAGCGAGAGCTGTTCAACCTGCTACAGTTTATCGATGACAAGCAAAACGCCGCGGAGCTTGATGAGGAGTATGAAGTACTCGACAAGGAGACGCTTCCCAAACTACACAACAAGATCCGGCCTTATTTTCTGCGCCGAACCAAGGCCGGTGTGCTCAAGTTCTTGCCACCCATGACTCAAATCATCTTGCCAGTCACAATGACCGTGATTCAGGAGAAGCTCTCTAAGAGCATTATGGCAAAGAACCCAGAGCTGATCAAGGCCATGTTCTCCAACAGCAAGATGAACAAAAAAGAGCGTGGGTCTCTCAACAATATCTTGATGCAACTGAGAAAGTGTCTTTGCCATCCTTTCATGTACTCCGAAGCTATTGAGGAGCGTCACCATGATCCCACAGTGCTCCAGCGCAACCTCGTGGAGGCGTCTGCCAAGCTCCTCCTCCTACAAGTCATGCTTCCGAAACTTCAGGAAAGAGGTCATCGTGTTTTGATCTTCAGCCAGTTCCTACAGCAGCTGGATATTATTGAAGATTTCCTCAGTGGCCTGGGTTACGATTACCGCCGTCTCGATGGTAGTATCGGTAGTTTGGAGAAGCAGCGACGAATCGACGCCTTCAATGCCCCTGAATCGCCCGTCTTTGCATTCTTGCTCTCCACAAGAGCCGGTGGTGTTGGTATCAACCTTGCTACTGCAGACACAGTAATCATCCTTGATCCCGACTTTAACCCGCACCAAGATATCCAGGCTTTGTCCCGTGCGCATCGTATCGGACAGAAGAAGAAGGTTCTCTGCTTCCAGCTCATGACAATAGATTCAGTAGAGGAAAGAATCATGCAGATTGGTAAGAAGAAGATGGCGTTGGATCATGCTCTGATCGAGAGCATGGACGACGATGAACTGGCTGGTGATGATCTCGAGTCAATCCTGAAACACGGCGCTCAAGCGCTCTTCAATGACGACTACGAGAAGAAGTCTATTCATTATGACTCTGCTGCTGTTGATGCACTTCTAGATCGAACAGTCGAAAACGAAACCAAAGCCGATGACGGGACCTCATTTTCTTATGCCAAGGTATGGTCCAACGACAAGTCTGGCTTTGAGGCCGGTCTTGCTACAGAAGAGATGGCCGAACCAGAAGCCATCAACTCGAGCGTATGGGACCGTATTTTAGCTCAGCGAGAGGCAGAGGCACAGCGACAGGCCGAAGCAAATCAAGAGGTCCTTGGTCGCGGCAACAGACGCCGTCAAGTAAGTCGTCCAAAGGCAACATGCTTGGCATTATTAACTAACACTGGAATAGGCCATCAACTACAAAACCGAAGCTGCAATTAACCCCGTGCCTGGTGACCCCGAGGCGGACTCTGCAGATTCGTCAGACGACTTTGCTGGAGGTGACTCAGGAGACGAATCTGAGGAGGATGCATCAGTGCCAAAAGGTAAACGCCAGAAGAGTTCTTCTGTTCAGCAGGCAACTCCATCTACAACACCAGTCAAGAACCCAACCTCGAAAGACAGAATTAACAAAAATGCAACACAGGCGCCGAAACGGACGCTATCCTCGAGCTCGAAAACCCCAAAGCCCGCGGCAAAAAAGGGCAGCAACTCCACAGCCAGCAAGTCCAAAACGCCAACAAGCCCCGTAAAGAAACAGCAACCGGGCAACAACGGCAAAGGGAATGGTCAACGTGGAAAAACGGCGGTCCCCAAAACACCAACCAGCAAGGCTACGGCCAAGAAAACCGCATTACCATCCCCTCGCAAAACCCCTACCAACAAAAAGGTGGCCAAGTGATTCCCGGAGGCTCTACCGATTCGGCGAGGTACACAATGGGTAACCACGCCTACCAGGGCTACAATGCACCCCCTGTACCACATCAACGTGTGGTTGTCACGCAGAGCCATCCTCCCCCTCCTGACCAAATAGTCAACTTTAGAAGTGACAGGCTTTACTCAGAAGCTGAAGTCAGGCTGGCACTTGACTACGTCCAACATTCAAATTCCGATACATGCACTAAACAAAAGCATAGGGCTCTTTTAATGGACCGATTAAGGTCATTGACCCCAGAGAGCGCAGTACAGCATACATAATCATGTTTTTTTTTGGAGATAGAGAACCCTGGGTCGGCCTGCGCAAGCAGCCGCCCAGCATATACAGCTCACCGATATTCGATACGAATCGAAACCGAACAAATCGTTTACTTTCCCGGTATATTCTCTCTGATCATTTGCTATGCCAGAAGGCAACATGCGCATGGATGAAACCTGTGGTAGTGGAGGCAGACTACAAGCCGTTTCCCTCCTTGTTTGAGGTATAGGGAGCGCAAATGATGGTCATCATACCACAAGACAGGTCATTTGCTAGATACTTTGAAATCAAACGTCAACAAATAAACGTGCGTCTCAATCCTGGTTTCGTGATTAAGAACAAATGCCTAAAGGTGTGTGGCTTGTAAGAAAACAAACTCTCGCTGCAAGTAACCGTAGGTATTTGCTTTGCAGGGCACGCCTCAGCCAAACTCGAACCTCCAAGTGTACTCTCTAATGCTATCATGATTCCAAGTAACAAGACAAACCCATAGCTCCAAAAGTTTAAGTTGATAGGTATTTGCTTGCTTGCTCACAGCCACTGAAAGCAAGTAGGCCCGAGTCGGTTCTAGCACAGTCCATGCCGAAATATAAAAAGGTGCATGATGCCTGCCCGTTTGTTGTTTGCCAACGCACGTCATGAAGCTATATCCTGCCTTCCGTTACCCGTGTCCCAGCTACTAGCCGCATGATAATCCTGATGGCGGTGTCCAAGGTGTTATCAACTCTTATATTCATTGTTCTGCACTTCTTTGTTGTGTTTGGAACTATCTACTATTCTCTTAACTTGGGACTCAGCATAATGCAGTATCAAGCGCAAACCCAGAACTTATCCTCTTCGTATCAGGGCAACAACCCCCCTTCCGCCCCGAGAGCTCCGGGTGTTCATCGCGGGACTCAGGTTCCAAACAATCAATTCGATGGCCCAAGACCCCCTGGCCTTATGAACTATCCAAGCTCTATGAACCGCCAGCTTTTCCGCTCCAACAGCCATCCGCCAGGTGCATTCATGAGCGGATATCCTGCTGGTGTGGCTTATGGTAGTTTCCAACAAAACTCCTCCTATCAGACATCAGCACCACGGAACGTAGCATCAGGCAACTGGCGAGGATCTCAGCCGTCTGTCGATGGCCAAGTCTCCCGTCTTCCTGGAGCCAACACATATCCTCCCATGGGTTATCCCTCTCAAGCACCCTCGCAATTTTCCTCGGTCAACAACAATGGCGGGCCAGTGAGCATCTCCGACTGTCTCAATGGCTTCGCGTATTGCTTAAAGCGATCTAATGGTCGATACACCAGACTGATCCCGGCAGACATGCTCCCAGCCCTGAACGAGCTCCCAGCAAGTCAGATCAGTGCCCAGGGCATGGTCCTTCTGCCTGACCTGAACATGAATCCGCCTCAGGGGATTATCGGCATGAACCAACCTGTAACGTTTAAGGTACGTAAGTCAATCACAATCAACACAGACAAAGAAAGCTGAGTGTGTATACTCAGTCATCTGATGTCCTTCAGGTAGTCCGGCTTTTCTTGTTCCTGTCGTCCGCGATCGTCGTTTATGCTCATAGAGTGCTAACTTGGCTGTCCAGAACAAGATTGACCATATAGTCGCGAAAACCTCGCCTGCTCAGCAGCGCCCAACCAAGATCTACTGCGACAAATGGATCCACGATGGAACATGCGCGTTTACCCAGCAAGGATGCAAGTACAAACACGAGATGCCCTTGGACAAGGCCACACAACAGTCTCTTGGGCTGTTCCATGGCTTTCCAAAGTGGTGGAGAGACCATCAAGAACAGCTGCAAAAGCAGCACAACAAGAACTCGTCTACTACACGCAGCCAACCTGTCCTCCAAATAGATTGGCGAGGTGACAGTGACGAGGATACGGACAACGCCATTGCGATTCAAGCCCCGATTGGCGCAGAGAGACTCCAGCCGCCTTTAAAGGGTGACAGCCTCTCTCAAACCCACGAGGGTATGTCCACCATTGTTGAAGAGCGCCCGAGAACAGGGTCAGAGACAGACTGTGCTGTTAGCCCCTCGACAGTCCAGGGTCGGCACGGGTCGTCATCGCGATCCTCTACTGGCTCGCTTGATCATGCTTATAATAACCGCTAGTAAGTCTGTCGGGCAAAGCATACGGGAGAGGCATGGCTAATCGACAAGTTCTCAATATCATTAAGATACACGACAACCGACCAGGGTGAAAGGAGGTCTGGAGTAGCGCTGAGTTTCGGCAGAATTACTATAGGCTAGATATCAGATTTCGCAAAGAACAGCCAATTAGTATAGATAACACTATGAAGCAGTCTCAAGGTCTTTTTTTTTTTTTTTTTGGTTTAAGTTGAGCTTGTTAGACGCGAAACTCTTACCAATGGATGTATAGGTCATTGATTGAGTTTAAAGTGTTGGGGGGTTACTAAATACCTATCTACCTTAGTAGGAAGCTGATAGATTCACGTGGTTCTAGTACATTTGTCACGGCTTCAAAATTGGCCGTGAAGAGTCAGTCTTTTGGGGTAACATGAGCTTTAGCGAGTTGGCCACACGATTTCAGAGGCAGGATCTTTGTGTAACTTGAAGTGGCTGCATGCTCGTTATCGAGATTGGCCTAGATAATGTTGTACTTTGCCGCGCATGGTCGGTTGATGTTTGTGTGAGATGAAAATCGGAGGTTTGGGCAAAGCAAAATTACATAAATGTTTTTCATGAAATGTGATGCTTTGAAAGAAAGATGTTTGTTTTATTTAGGAGTGTCAGGAGGTTGATGGAGTTGGCTTCTCTACTCGCGTGACGATGAAACTACCGCCATTAGGTAGTTAGAGGGGCAGCTCCTTCCACTTAAGCATGTCGCATTCTTATCGATAAGGTAAGCTTCATCGGCTATTTCGCGGCTCTTTCCCCAAACGTCACCACCCCACCAACACGGAAGCTATGCTCATGAGTGCTGCCTTGAGGTCAACAAGTGACAACAAAGTTCATCCCTCCGAGCTTTAATTTTTGTATCTCGGAGTTTGAAAATAGGAAAACAATTCGGATCGGTGGCTCTCTTTTATATCATAGAGCATGGGCTGGAGACATTCATTGTAAATCCATCATCATCATCATCGGCCTCGCCTCCACATCGCATCGCCTCATACCTCACTCACCCTCAACATCCGCAATCGTTGGCCTAAGAATAAGCTTGACGATCCGCGATTGGTCTCAGAATGGACGCTGTGACGGCAACTTTGGCTGCCTTCTCGCCAACTCAGGCTGCGACTGAATCTGCCAAAAAGTACGACTCCATCATAAAGGAGCATATCGGTGCTGTGAAGTCGCTGTTATCCAACCAGCGCCAGGCCATCAATGAGAATACAAGCCAAATCCTACAGGTACGCCTCACATTTCTGTAACTTTCACATTGTCCAACTGACTTCTTCAGGTCATCGACCCCTCAATCGACTCCATCGCATTTCTAGCCATCCTCCATTCATCGCTCTCAAGCCCAACTCCACCACCAGGCATCGATCGACGCACGCTTCTTGACGAGACCTTGCGATTCCTTCTCAATTTCAACCCCCTTCAGGTTCGATATGTTGGAGTGGTATTTCGAAAGCTTCTCGAACATGTCGCTGAAGGGAAGCTATTCACAGTACGTGCCCTATAACTAATTTTGTAGCATTATAGATAGCTAACTGTTGGGTCAGTCAGCAGTTTCTGTGGAGGCTGTAGCCAGTGCATTATTGCGACTCGATCCCACGGGAAGTATGTTCACATCTACTCACTTGGCATTGGTCAAGATCGCGTATCAGACCACCTGGATCGAGCCTGCATTAAAGGTTTTGGATTGCGACACCACCTTCTTCCCTGGCACGGTTGGCCAAAAAGACTCGAAGCCGCTTTGCGATAGCAGCCTGCACTCCGCCACATTTATCTCGGTCGACACGGGCCTGACCGAGTCAGTGAAGAGCACTACTATCTTGGAGTACTACCACCTGAGCGCGCTTTGCTACATGTCGCAACGGGACTGGACGAAAGCCCATCGAGCCCTCGAGCATGTTATCACATACCCTTCCAAGGATAAGGGAGTTGCCAAGATCATGGATGAAGCATACAAGCGATGGCTGCTAGTTGGTCTGCTGAAGGATGGAAAGGAGCCAACATTGCCATCATATACTTCCCTCCATGCTAAAAACACCTACTCCACACTGGGGACGCCATATCAGAATATCGCCACTCAGTTTGCGACTACGAACGCAGGCCAGCTCAAGGCTGATGTCGAGGCAAACCGTCTTGTTTGGGAGGAGGATGGTACCTCGTCTCTAATCGCAGAGGTGATTGCAGCTTACCAAAAGTGGCAAATCATCAACCTTCGGGATATCTACAAGCGAATATCCATCTCACAATTGCGCCAGTCCACCCTCTCTGCAGAGACAGGCGAGAATCTTCCGGACGATGACACAGCGATACACATTGTACGAGAAATGATCGATTCTGGCTTGTTAAAGGGCGACCTGGAGTCGAGTAACGACGGAAACGAGCTCTTCCTACATTTCCACGACGATAGCGAGACTATGACAGAGGCGGAGTTTGCTCAGGAGATTGCCCAGCGTTACCACAACATTGAGAACCTAGGAAAACAATACAAGGCAGCCAACGAACGACTAAGCAGCAGCAAGGAATACGTTAAGCACGTTGTCAAGGAGCAGAGGCGGGCTGATAAGGACTCGGGCGACCCTGGAGTTGGCTTCGATTCTCAAATAGAAGATGAAGATCTCATGACAGGCATCATGGCACATGGCTAGAAAGCCAGGTTATCGGCCCTGTCGTGTCTTGAAACTTGCTGTTGAATGTGACAAGCTTATTACAGGCACCTTGGGAGGAACAGTATCCGCTTCTAAGCGGGCTCTCAGTAGTTGTGGCATTGCGGTACAAGGCCTCTTATCAAGAGAGTTCCTGGTGCTACTTCACATAGGTATGAGTAATGAAAATAAAGATACATCGTGTAGGTGTAGAAATGCCAAGTTGAATTAAAAACTTGACTCAATCGAGGTCAAGTATGGACCCTCGGGTGAAACTTTGATACGTGAAAGCAGACACATGAACGCCGAAGTTGAGTGCACATATTGGTTGAGGCTCATAGGGTTATTGGTATTTACACTTCCATGAAACTCAGTGCTGAATACCGCCGCATTCAAAACCATATACAAGAGAGCGATGCCTCAGTGGAACAGCCCCTACCCACCATCTCCTCCCCAACACTATTACTATTTGTAGTTCTTCTCAACTCTACATCATCACCCTCATCTCGAACTTATCACATCAGACTCGCGACACATAGCATCTACCTATCTTGACAACATCACGATCAATAAAATGGTAGTGACACGTGCGTCCGGGGCTTTGGCCTTGATGGCCATCGCCCTTCCCATCATCCAAGCAACACCAGCCATCCCCATCGGCGAGAGCATGGAAGACAAGTCGGAAACCCGCATCCCAGTCGTGGACTATCTCCTCGACCCTTCTATCCCCACCGGAGATGGCATCGACCGGATCATTGATGTCATGAAGAAAGAAAAGGAGGAGAAAGCGATCGTTTCTCGAGCAGAACCCGCAGCTGCCAGACTCCCCTGGGGACGACTTTACCTTAACAGGGAGGAACAGCACATCCCAGACGACGATGACGATTCCGAGCGACACGAAATGAGGTCTCACGGCAAAGTCAAGCGTGATGTGGTCGAGGGTGTTGTGGATGATACCGGGTCTGGAAGTGCCTATGAGACCGTCCACCACAAGACTTTAGACACGAATGAGACGACTACTGCCAACGAGCCTCGATACAACAGGATGGAGCAGTATGCTCAACGTCCTACACTTCTTCACGGCAAGACACACAAGGTGCTACCTCAGATAGAGAAGGCCAAGTCGAAACACGATTAAACACAGTTGTTGGAGTATTGAAGGGGCGAAATCAGTCATGGATACATGTATGTTCACTACAAAAACAAGCCGAAGAGGGATGGGAAACAAGAGATGGAATATCAGAGTCAATCGGTTACAGTCTTTGCAAACAATCATTCCTGCTTGAATAAGATTTCTTGGCAAATCCGGTTCTCATGGGAGCTTACAGGTATCAATTTATGACAATTCAATGATGGAAACTGTTGCCAACGGACTTATATTCCGCATCCGTGATATTTGATATCCATGTCAACATTGCAAGCAAGCTGTTGGGTTAGTACCCTTCTTCTCTCGGCAGTACAGTCGCAACCTCGAGTAGAGACATGTCTTGAAACTGGAACTGGGGAAAAACTTTGCGGCAACGGAATATGACGCTCTGGACCTTTATTTTTATCTTCTATAGAACTATCAAGTTTCATACCCAACAATCAAATCGCTCTTCCAAACTCCGATGTTGGCACAAGCGCCAGGCCCCTGAATAGGACTGGCACTTCCACCGACAATGCTCCTTTATCCAGATGTTATTTTTGGTTCAAGTTTAACTTTTACTTTTGACCAGTTGCCGCCATTTCACCTTGGCGTAAATGAAAAGACTTGAAGCCGATCCTGTAAACCCCCTTGCGAGGTCCAATCTTATATCGCCGTAGAATCATACAAGATTTCGGGAGCCTATGACGAGGGCGTGTGGCTCTTTCTTTGGCGGACAAATCCTGGCAAGGACACCCTATTGCTCTTGGTTTCAGACATGGAGTGTTGCGATGAAGTCTGTGCTTGTCGGTCTGGCTTACAGCAACAGCCCATGGCAGCATGCAGGAGGAACGCTAGATCGGTAAAGATGGCAGCAATCCATATAAAGGCAAACATCTTGTAACCAATGTTTGCCCTGATGTTGAGTTGATCCTGTGCGGTAAGGGCGACTTTTGCCGCAATACTGATAACCGTCGCAATGACCGCAGCAAGAGTAACAAGGACTCCTGCGATGGCGGAGAGAAGTGAGAGAGGCAGACTCCACCAGCGAGTGCGGATAACAAGCAAGCTCAGGGGAATGAGGACAAAGTTGACGACGATGCCGGCCATAAAGCAACCATACATAATCCTAGAACCAATCTTGAGGAGGTTGAGGACGGTGACAGCCTCTGCAGGGAGAGCGATCTGGGCTCCCGCAAGCAGTTCGCTGACGAGGATCTCGACGGGGTTGAACCAGTACCACTGCTTAGGGTTGGAACAGTATGTGACACCTCTGAATGACTCAATTAGCGACAATATGCGATATATGGAACAGAGAAACGTACTCATCATTATAACCCTCGCAAAAATTCCATAGTCCAACCTGGTAGAAATCGTGAAGGCCTAGACTTCGGGCGACGGAGTTGAGGAGTTTTGAGTTTTCGACCGAGATGGGAATGACTTGCGACACATCGAGCTGGAAGAAGTAGATGTCGTTTAGCGTTGAGTTGATGTGTGTGTTTCCGATAATGACAAGAATGAGGAACGGAATCGTAAGGAAGTAGAAGAGACTGGCAGTGAAGGCCGTGTTGCGACGGTGGACGTTAACCATGATTAAAGCCGAGAGTATATATCGAGGCGGATCAGAGGCGATTTGGGTCGGTTAAATTGTCCGTCGACGGGTTGATGAGGTGGACGAAGAGCCACTCGGAGGCTCGTTCGTTTTCGGTGATAGCTTCAGCTTTGCGCGCCGTTTATTGAAGGCCGAATACGAAAGGAAGAGAACTAATGGAAATCAAGTGACAAAGCCAAACAAAGAAGACGAGCGTAAACCAAGGATTACTGCAGATGATGCAACTGAGGAGTGATCAATATAATGAATCCATCGATCAATCAATACAGACAAAAAGAGAAACAGATACAATAGGCGAAACCAAAAAGTTTCAGTCTCTCAAGCAAGACAAGACTGAAGTGAAGTGAAGCGAAGCAAGAAAACGAGTGACAAAGTACATATGAGAAGTGTGTTATTGCGTTGCGTGTTCTGGGTGGGCCAGCCTAAAAGATCATCGACGCCAACAGCACAAGCACATCGTCATGATAAAAGGGAACATCCCAATTCCAAGGATCGAGCTTTCCTTTTCCCAAGCCACCAGCAAAGTCGCGAGGCAGGCACAAGCGAAAAAGGAAAGGGTCGTGGGTCCTTGCCGAAGCCGCTGAGCATGATGAAGCTAACCCAAAAGAAGATTGTATTAGTGGAGAGGCCGTGCGTGTCCCCTGTACCGGACCCCTGGAGAAGGAAGTGTGATACCTGGACCAGCTGGGCTTCAGCGGTAAAAAGGCAAGGCTTATGCTTGCTTGTGGGTAGTTGCTAAGGGGGGCATCTCATGAGCTGAACGAATGGGTTTTCTGGGTTCCCTCCTCTCAGCTGTTGACACTGGCAAGAATAGCCAACCGCCCGCATTCTGATACTGTTGTTGGGCCATCGAACAAGGGATTGTATTTTTACTACAAGTCTCAAAAATACCTACCGACCCAAGAAAAACCCCAAGACATGCGCGGCTAAGAAAGTGGCTAGCAAAATCTAGATATCTCATCCAAAACATTCAATGCCACCGCCACGCCATACCATATCTGCAGAATCAACTATTGGCGCTTGACTCTTGGCTTCTTGTCATGTCGTATTCCAAGTTCATATTTCACGATCCGTCCAATCAATCCCCCTTACAGCCCCAAAGCCCAGAGAGTACCGAGCTTCAGGTTGCTACAGACTAAAGGGTCAAGATAAAATAAAAAATGGATGCCGTTAGTACCGGACTGGGTCTTGGCTGCAGCCCAATACATGATGACGCGTTTCAACACCACAAAGCAACGAAACATGAGAGGATCAACAAGCGCTTCACTTCTCTTTTCGTCCAGTTCCTGAGTAAGTTGGTCGTTGCAGTTGCTTATTCTAGACTTTGTTAGCGCTGTCAGGAATCACAAATGTCAATGACTTTTGTATCTATTTGCGGCTCAACACGACCCAGCCAATTGTTTCGGACAATTCTTGCCGTTATTACCGCTTTGACAAAGCCTATTCCTTAGCAACAGCCATTAACGATAGACACATGTCATTATGTCATGGCGGGTGAGGCCGCATCATCAAATGCAGAGCTAACAAGCAAGCCAAGTTTTTTTTTAAGTCGGTGTTTCTTTTTATTTCTCGTTGGTTTTTTTTAACATGACCCAGAAACCAAAGAAGCGGTACAGAGTAGATCGCCGTCCACTTAGTACTATCATAACCCCCTTTTTTTTATTCCTTCGACTTGATCCCTTGTGCCGGTCTGTCTCCTCCTCACTTCCTTTATTTTCATTGCCGTAATCTCGTCTGGGGCCGTCAAAATCTTGACTCATAGGCCAAGCCAGGCTGTGCAGAAAGAAGGTTTCCTCGCTTGTATCACGTCTCATTTCATCCCACCGTTCCATCATACGTCTCTACGGTGACTTTGACATTGACGTCTTTTACCTTACCCACTTCCATCTTGTCGATCCGTCGATAGCTGCAAAAGGTGGCTTCTCAACATTGGCCTGGTGTTTCTGCAGCAGGGATCACAGACAGGGCGACCATCCACCGCAGATCGCACTAGATCTTGTATTGCGTTTCACCCATACTCGATTTTAGCTTGTCTTCCAATTACTTTTTCTCCGTCTTTGATCTGATCTGACCTGGTCATCTTCTGGACTTTTCGCTTTCGGTCCCGTACCACTTATACCAAACGAGGGCCTGCTTCAAGAGGTGGAACCTCATCGGTGCCCGGACCCAAGTTGCGAAAGCTTGTTCATAATAAGCGACTCGACTCGACTCCTATCGGTCTGTCAACCCAATACTTTACGTTACCAGAAACTTTGCCTTTTATCAGCTTCCGCGGGATCACATACCCGTCATGAAGCTCTACACCTCAGTCTTTGCCGTTCTGGCATTGACTTCTGGTCACGTAACAGCGCAGACAGTCGATATATCAGCCACTTCAGAGCTCACATTCTTTGAAGGTACACGGACGCAGAGAGTAACCCGCCAAACCGGTCCTCCCACAGGCGCCTATTCCTCGTACGCTTCCAAGATCACACTATCGTTCTCCAGCGATACCGAGTCGGACGAGCTTACAAGCACCCTCACGGGTCTCTTCCCTACCGACTATACAGACAGCACCACTATTACTAGCAACCTGACCGAGACTGCAACTGCAACTGGAACGACAAACGGCACCTCGACCACTGCAACCAAGGCGAAGCCCACAAACACTCAGCCCTGCAACAACTATGTCGAGCTGTGCAAGCGCAAGTACGGCAACATCACCATGGTGGGCTGCCACAACTCGCCCTTCGTGAGACCTGGTAACTCGGGCTCCAACCAGGAGCTTCAGGTTGAGACACAGCTTGACGACGGTGTTCGTTTCCTCCAGGGGCAGATCCAATTCCCCGCCAACTCATCTGTTCCTCACTTTTTTCCTCAACCTGCGATCTCCTCGACGCCGGTCCCATCACCGACTGGCTCACTAGGGTGCGAAAATGGGTCGACAGCCATCCATATGATGTTGTCACCATTCTCCTTGGAAACGGAAACTACTCTCACCCTGACCTTTACGTCCCCTACATCCAGGAGAGCGGTATCCTTAAGTACGTTTACCAAGCTCCATACCTCCCAATGTCCCTGGAAGACTGGCCTACTCTGGAAAGCATGATCGTTCGCGGCAAGCGAGTCATCATGTTTATCGACTACGTGTCAGACCAGAAGAAGTACCCATGGCTTCTAGACGAGTTCACCCAGATGTGGGAGACTCCTTTCGACCCTCTGAACCGCGAGTTCCCCTGCACTGTGCAGCGACCTCCGAACCTGAGCGACAAGTCGGCCAAAAACCGCCTGTACCTCATGAACCACAACCTCAACGCCGAATTCAATGTGTTTGGTGCTGAGATCTTGGTCCCAGCTGTTGCGCTGCTCAATGAGACTAATAGCGATAAGGGCTACGGCAGCTTGGGTCTTGCGGCTAACAACTGCCGCTCCGACTGGGGTCGGGCTCCCAATATTCTCAACGTGGATTACTACAACTACGGTAACTTCCCAGGCTCTGTCTTTGAAGTTGCCGCGCAGATGAACAATGTCACATACGATCGCAAATGCTGTGGTTTGGTTGCAAGCTTGGCTCCCCGAGCGTATCAGGCTGCGTCCATGACAGCTCTTTTCACTGTATTGATATCAGCATACCTCCTGTTTTAGACATGTGCCCCGTACGGGTACGCAGCAGCAATTGCTACTTGCATGGTTCACAAACAAAACGAGCGAATTGATTTTTTTAAGTTTGAGGCATAGACTGGAAGGGTTCACACAATCCAATGCATTAGATGGATAGATTGAGCATTTAGCATAGAAATGTTCACGCTGGCAATTGAACATGGTGTTGTTGTTTATGGATTGAATCATGCGTTAGTTTTGCATATAGATACATAATATTATATCAATGCTGTCTTTCCCGTCAATGATTTATTGTTTTGTATGCGAATGTGAGTCTACTCAGATTTTTTGGTGGAAGGATTGCTGTGCCGTACATGATAAAGTGGCGATCGATTTTCGTCTCGGGGTCTGTAATAATATCATACGTTTGGTTCAAACCCAAATCCCATCAGCAACATACTCGTAAATCAACCAAACCCATCGTTAACTATGCTTGTCCCGGAAGATTGGGGGCTATCATAACTTGAATCCTGCATATCATGATGCAAGAATCTGCAGGAGCCTGCAGGGTAGTCATGGTACCAGGGAACACAAAAGTTCACAGACACAAACATGCACGTTACCATGAATAAAGCGACATCTCCAGTATTGGTCAATCAGGTTTGTAAGCTATGAAGTATCACTGACGGTGGAGTATTTTGATGGAGTCAACCATGTTGTGTCGTTTTACCAGCGAAACTGTTTCCATGGAAGCATGTTGATGCGCAGTCTCGCATCGCACTCGAACCTGTCACAACGTTTGATCGACAGGGCACAGGATCGAACATTTAATTGGTCTGGCGTACATGGTCCAAGTTTAGTACATGTGCCTGTATTGATAAGCTGTATCTAAATTCGGAAACACAAAAAAGTGTAAGATCCATTTGTGAACCAGCAGTCACCAGTACAGAGTACTGTATGCATGCACTTTGAAATCCTACCATTCTCAGCTCTTGGCAGGGAAAAAGGTTGAACAAATCCAGGGCAGGCCTCATCCGGATGTGAGTGTGGTTGCGTGCCGTTCCAGTCAACCACAGTAGTGGGAGTGTTTGGTTCCCATGGGGTACGATACTGTAGGGTTGCACTGCAGTAATAACCTATCTCTGCAGGATACACTGCACATGACCGTGGAAGGCACCGTGCCCTTTCGCCTTTTCCCGTAGTCTTCAGTAAGGATACAATAGAAAAAAAATGAGCTCTGGGTTTTTGTTGAGAAGGACAGACCTCTTGTGGAGTTCTCCGGTGGTTAAGAATATGGCGTTCCTCTAGACTCTGCGAGGCTTGAAGCTGAAGCCCCGGTGCTCCTTGCATGTCTAGCATACAGTGTCCACACCAAATAGTTGACAAGACTATTTAGGTAGAGTGAGTCAAGGAGGCCGCCTGTTAAGGCTGATTGGATGGGTGTCCTGGAAGGCTCTCGCATACAAATTAGACCGCAGCTGCAGCTGGGTTAAAGAAAGACAACCATTGTCGCAGTGGTATCTCAAAGAAGGTAGCCGCTAGACTTTTGAGGCGCTTAAAGTGGGAGCTTAAAGATCTTTGTATGACGGGGTATTTGTTTACCAGATTGCATGAGAGTGTGAATCCTGTATTGAGACGCGTGAAGACGGCAGTTGAACAGAGTCTAAACCTGCAATACATGGGGAAGACCCCAGTTTCCCAAGAACAGACCAGGCCTCCAGCCCTATGAAGATACGTTAATGATCCGCCATCGGGTTAGTCTATACATTTGACCCCTCTGAGGCTTGGAGCCTAGCGAGCGTTAGCTCATGCTTACCTGCCATGGTAGGTTGTTAACGGAGGCATTCGCTGTCGTTCATGGCTGAACGGCTGAAGCTTTCCATCCCATTTCTCTCAAGGGTCATCTGGTTTCTTGCATTCCTTCTCTTCTCTTCTCTTCATCTTGTCTGTCTGTCTGCCTTGCGTCTCTTTTTATCACTCGCTTGCATCGATATATCGCTCTTTTATTTTCGCTCGATAACCGAAATCCTTCTCAATCCTTCGATTGACTGTCCCCCCAGTCCAGGACACTCTCAGTCGCCTCGGCCCGTCTTCAGCGTACCTAAATTCATGGTGCCCCAGGCGCCCACTACTACTACCACCACTACCGGACAGCACCTACCTCTTATGAGCAATCCACCTCGGCAACGTTGAAACAGTTATCTTGCGTTGGTCCAGAGCTCATTCTACCTTGAATAATACCATATCATTGCTTGACAATGTCAAGAGTTGCGCAACAACATGGCATATCGAGATGACCGGGCTGAAGAGCCCTTCCACCCTTATGAGCCATATCATCCCTCTGGCTCTGTTGCTGTATCGCAATCGCAAAGACCCGCGACGAGCCAGGCGCCTTTGAGCCATCGCGTCTCTGCAATGTCACTTTATCCCGACGACAATCCCTACGATCCTGCGATACACCCTCCACTTCACGGTCGCGAATCCATGGTCTCGCTCGCCTCTCATGCCGGTCACCAAAGCCCACCCCAAAACGAATATGACGGACACTCATATGCCCCTGGTTCTGGATGGTCTGGGTCGTTTGGCTACAATGGCGCTGGAGGATCTTACGCGCCTGTATCGGCAGCTGGACCACCACCTTCCCGGTTCCCATCCAGGGCCAAGCGCATGTCTGCATATGGTTCCTCACTTGGACGAACAATTCCCGAAGAAGGCGACAATGAAGAAGCATATGACCTGTCATTGCTCGGGGGTGCAGCTTCATTGGGTTACTCTAGTAGCTACAACCGTATAAAAGAGGACGAGGACGAGGACGAGGATGTTTCTCCCGGGTTTGATGTGACTGCGGCGCTGGGGCCAATGACCTCACACGATGAGGATTTTGTCAAGAAACTACAGGCACAGGAGGCCAATGGAATGTTGACAGGAGGATTGGGTCAGGGCTTCCATGCGGATGTTAAAATGAGGGACGAAGAGCTTCTGTCGACAACACCCGTAAGTGTCCAGCGCAGTCTATCGCGATCCTTTTCTCGGCGCAACCAGCCCTCGCGCATGGGCCGAGCCGAGACAATTCGACAGAGGGGCCAGGATGAAGCCAATCGAAAAGGAGAGGTGATTGAAGTGATATTGGACGAGACTCCAGGCGCGGATTTGAGCAGTATCGAGGGACTTAGCACCGTCGCATCCAATGATTTCCGCCGATCGACTTTTCCAGTTAAGGAGGGCAAGACGGAGATATTTTACCCTCAGCCGAATTGGAAACCGCCTACAATGCGATGGCCGTACTTGACGCTGCTGATCATCATATCCGTTGTTCTGGCTATTGTACAAGAATATTTGTTTCGAACCTTCCACGACAAACCTATTATCTCATTCACGGAGCCTAAAGACATAGACACATTTGTTTACTTTGCAGTCAAGTTTCTGCCAACGGTTGTTGCGGTCATCTTTGGTGTTTTCTGGCAGTTTACCGACTTTGAAGTCCGACGCTTGGAGGCCTTCTATCAACTATCCAAGCAACAAGGTGCATTGGCTTCAAAGTCCATCAACGCCGACTATGTCACGAGCTTCAGTTTCTTGCGGCCTTTCCGCGCAATCAAGCTGGGCCACTATGCGGTGGCTTTGTCTTCGTTTGCTTCGATCATGGCCGTCTCGCTCGTGCCTACGTGTGCAGCTGCATCTATTATTTTGACACCGAGTCGCAAGGATCGCATGGCCAGTCCCGATGACGAGAAGAAAATATTGGTGGCAGCGATGTGGTCCCGACTTTTGACTGTCGTTCTATCCTTTTGCGCGCTCTTGGGCTGTGGTCTCCTTTACGTGCTGCAAACCCGACGGTCTGGTCTGCTTGCTGATGTGAGAGGTATCGCTGGCCTCGCAAGCATGGCTGTTGTAAGCCACGTTTTGATGGATTTCAAAGACATGGATACAGCCAAACATAAGGATATCCACCAGAAGTTGAAGCGTCGGCGATATATGTTGAGAAACTCCTCTCTCGCACCCTATGAGGGCACAAGTGCGAAACTCGAAACAGATAGAGAGCAAGATGATGCAGCTCATCTCTCAGAGCACCCGCATCCCCTGATGTTGCGGCCGATGGGATGCATCCCTTTCATAATCGGGTTGCTTCTTTTCGCAGGCTTGATCCCGACCTTCCTGTTTACACCCGCCCAAGTCATTACAGATAAGGCTGCTTGGGTTGTTACGGCGTTAGCTGTCATTCTCAAGCTGTGTTGGGGAGCCATGGAGACATCGGTGCGCATGATGGAGCCTTACTATATCCTTTCCAAGCGACATGCGCATTCCAAGACCCTTACCCTTGATTACACAGCGTTGCCGTTTCTGTATATGCCTTTACGGGCGCTCTTGAACGGGCACTTTCTGGTGTTCTTGGTCGGGTTCGGCTCTGTCATGGCCGAGTTCCTTACGATTCTTGTGACCAGTCTTGCCACAGTAGACGGACAAGATTTTATCGTGGGATATGGCCTCCATCTGGGCAAGGGGAAATGGAAAGGTGATGACGATGACGACAATAAGAAGTTTAATTCTGGACAAGAGACGGTGCGCTCATTCTACATTACGCTTGGCGCCACGCTGTTCATACTGTTATACATGTTTGTCGTTGCAAACATGGTTTTCTTTCGACGGCGGCACCCATTTCTGCCGCGACAGCCCAACACGATTGCGTCGATTCTGGCATTCATCCACCAGAGCAAGATGTTGTATAACTTCGTCGGCACCGCCAAGCTCAGCAACACAGATATGGCGAAGAAGTTGGATGATGGCAAGACGTACGGATTAGGTTGGTTTACAGGAAGAGATGGACAGACACATTGCGGAGTGGATCAAGAGGAATTGACGAGTTCATACAAGCACGGTGTTGATTACACGACGATGAACAACCCGTGGAACGCGCAATGGGACGTGCTGTAGTTAGTTAAGGCGTTGCGCAATACAACGGTCGGCACTTGTATGTTTTTTTTAATGATTATGGGTAACAGATCTGCGCATGACGATCTATAGGCCGATTTTGACATCAGACAGCATTCGGATGGGTTTAGGATTGGCGTTTAGTAAATTAGATGTCTGGCATTGACAAGGAAATTTTATGCTTTAGCTTTAGGTGTGATGCTTCTGGAATTTCTTTGGTATTATAGTGAGAGGCACGATTTTGAAACGCGAGTGAGGGCCGAGACAAGGGAGTTGGTCTCTTGTGA
Source organism: Fusarium graminearum PH-1 (assembly GCF_000240135.3). Classification (NCBI taxonomy): domain Eukaryota; kingdom Fungi; phylum Ascomycota; class Sordariomycetes; order Hypocreales; family Nectriaceae; genus Fusarium; species Fusarium graminearum. The sequence continues at coordinate 10,023,365 of NC_026474.1, read as the reverse complement.
GGCATGCGACGAGCGAAACATGAAATGAGACTCGGAAGATGATGAACCGGAATGGTAACGACTTCAACTATTCGCTTGCTCTTATCTCTGACACGTGCTGAGCAACAAAAGCCATGAGTGTGGATGCAGAAGGGACCCGTCGATCATACTCAGTTAAGTTTCTACTTGGTGGGTTTCGAGTTGACGCGTCCATACTCCGCTCGATGGTATTCGACGCTTATGTTTGAGATGTGTATCAATTGTCCAGTCACAATGCCTCTTTACATTTTCCTCTAGTGGACTATATCCGCCTTTTTCACCGGTAGAGGTGAGATCAGCCCCCCCTTGACGAGCTTTAATCTCTCTGTGTGCGTGTGTCCGTACGCGCTTACGGTGCAAAGTGTAGTGCTATTGGCTGTCGGGATATGTGCCCCTGAATATCGAGGCTGTGAGGGGTCGAGGATGTTGGAGATCAGGAATGTCAAGAGATCGAGTGAGATGCCCAATGAGAGGGGGAGGAGGAGAAAAAGGACGCAGATTGTTTGTGAAACTTCCTACGACGGTTAGTTAAGAGTTGGTCGATGTGTAGCGGTGACGGTTGGAGTTGAAACTCAATTGTTGTTTTGGAGCCAGAAATAGAACGGGAGTCGCGGCAGCTTAACTTTTTTTGAGGTATATTCCGCCCGACATCAAGCGATAGTTGCAGTATAATATTCGTCGAAGTGAACTACGGTAATGAAGAACAATTCCATTCTCTCTATCATTCCGGACCAGGGATGTTGGACCGCTGCAAGTAAGCCTGGGTACTCCATAGTAGCGGAGTGTGAAGTGGACGAAGACAAGAACGCGAGCCTTGGCATCATCATGGAGATTAGATCTCTCAAAGTCTATCGATAACTCAAAATGCTGGACTTGATTGATTCATCAAACCAATTTGAGCGTTGCTAAGACAGCCTCGAGCTTGGTAGTGAGTGCGTGATTCATGCAAAACCAAACAAACCAAACACAACAACACTCTCTGTTTCAGAGTGTCTCTTGATAACATTCCCCATTGTGTTATAGTGAGCACATTACTAGATTCATGCAAGTTTTTTCTCTGTTGTCGAACCTAGCGGACATGCCGAGAGTAGCACAGCCAGCGAGTAGACTTCGTATTGCTTTGCCTTGAGATACCAAGAACGTCCAAGAAATTGACCAAGAATAACCAAGACACGAGGTGACCGTACTTTGGCAACACAGCCTCTTTTCCTTGCCTATCGCAATTCGTTCCAATATGTTGTTTCCAGTTCCAGAACATCCATCGTCGTCTCGTCTTTTGGTGGCCTGACCTTATTAGTAGCAGTCTAATAAACTCGACAGACCTGAAATGGATGGACCTGAGCAAGGGCCACCCCTTTTGGATTCGGACTTCGGCAGCGTTACAGAGTCAGCAGCCAAATAAAGTCAGAGAGCCCAATTGTGATAACTAGAGGGGGGGCAGAGAAGGGGGCAGTGCAAGCAAGCTTCGAGTAATTAAATTAAACAAGTCGCGACCTGTGACGTGACAATGCGAGATGGCGACGGGACGTAACATCCGGAGAGTATGTATCGTGATGCACAACACTTGTTCGTCTCTTGTTGTAATAGAGTTTGTTATTTGTTTCCCTCGGTGTTGTTGCTACAGCCAAAGTACTGTTGCCCAGGTCTTGGCTTTTGGCCGGCTTTGTTGGCACCAGGATACAGATGGTGTATGGACCAACCACGCGACCTCTTTATTGAGTCGTTGACATAGAGTCTGGCAACACTACTGCAGGTCAAACCACCAAAAACCGGGAATGTTGCTGTTTCCCACAACCAAAATCGTCTGTTTGTGCCTCAAATCAATGTATGAATGATGCCTTGAAAAACCCCAACCTTCCTTGTTTTTGTATGCTCTGCAAACCTGCCAGCCTCTTGTTGATCTGCATCGGCACTCCAGAACTGTAGTACAAGCTTGTGCCAAGATCTGCGGTAACAATGGGACTCTTGCAACATAAAATCGTAATCCTCGGAATTCGACTCATTCGTTGATGTGTTGTGGTCCTTGTGGACAGCCCGAAAGATCCTTTCCCATGTCCATCCATCATCCTTCGTACTCCTTAGCGACGCTGTATGTAATATCTATACTCGGAAGGGTCGCAAAATTAGGACATCGTCCTCCAGGGGCCGTCGCCGCTGAGGTGCCCACAAAGTACATGCTGTTAGAGTCGATACGAGATCGTCACCCCATGTCTGGCCAAGCATCCGTGTCATTGACTTGCCTTTAGCCCAGAACTTGGCTTGCATTCCAGGTACCTGCACAGCCTCCAGGTTTTAATCTAGGGAAGCACAGGCTACCCACGGTACATCCATGGTATACGAAATAGCGAATTGTCGCAGACGACAAAGCTCCATCACCACCGTATTCCTGCTGACTGTGCCTCGCCTTGCCTTGAAATGTACGAACAGTTGTGTGGTTGCAGCGTTCTGTAACTCATTAGAGAAAAATAGAAGACATCGTTTGTCTCTAAATCAGAAAGAAATGTCTTGAATGACAAGAAACAAAGCACGCTCGCATAATTCATGACTCCCCTATCCATTCACACGCAAGCCCCCCAAGACCAAACTAAACCTATTATTGTCACTCCAGTCCCCGCTTCACCGCGTTCGCACCCGTGAGAGTGACCACCCACCCCCTTGTTTCCCTTCAAGTTCAGTGAGTGGACAGCGACAAACCCACCGTAGACTTGGGCTGGGCTGGGCTGGTACCGAACCGCGCGTGCATTGGATCAATTTACTACCTGCCCAGGTACTTGCCGTTACTATGGCCTCCCCACCATTTCAGGTTGTACCTCGTTCCTCCAATGCGACCAGGTTCAGGTTCCCCATCCCTCCCTTTGGCTCCTTCCCTTGCCTTCCCTTCTAGCCTTCCCCTACCTTGGACTTCTTTCCACTCCTTCCCTCCCTTAGTCTGCTGCCGCAGGTCTTCCTTTTCCCTCCCGACTCTCCCCCACACAACAAACCCATTTCATTCATCATCCGCGACAACGGCAGAAGCCAAACTCATTTGACGACGACGAGACGACCAAAGCTGCTCATACCAGCCACGCCTCGTCGCTGAGACGATTCTCGCCTCGACCTTTCGCTATTCAACATTTTTAACTTCTTTCTTCGCTTTATTCCGTTCGTAATTCGCCAATTTCCGTGGCCTCACTCGCTTGCCATCAATCCCAAAGTCTATTCAAAGAATAACCTCACGCACTCTAAAAGCCAACAGCTACCGCTTTCGCCGATTGCTAATTCATTAACCGCCCTCGAATTCGTATAATTTCGATCGTTTAAAGAACTGGCTAGTTCGCACAAGCATCAACAACCACCTTCCGACCGAACGTTCCGACTCGATCGCTGGCCATCATAATCGCAACTCCTGGAAATACTGGTCACGATGTGGTCTTGTATCATGAAGCCATTGGCGGTCATCGCCTCGGTGGCTGCCCTGGCCTCGCCTGTCTCGGGTGAGAAGATTCTCTACTCCAACTCCCTCAACAGTTGCCAAAAGGACAACGGATTCAAAGCCACACTCTTCAACGTCGCTTTGACACCAAACAACGGTTCCGCCTACGTCAAGGCTGTAGCAACATCGTCTATTCAAGGCAAGGTCAAATTCGACATCCGACTCTCGGCTTATGGATACCAGTTCCTCCAACAGACGGTTGACCCCTGCTCAATTAACCTCGCTGGTCTATGTCCTATGGTTTCTGGAAAGATTCCCTTCAAATTTAACCTGCCTGTGGGCAAAGAGAACCTTGCTCAGGTACCTGGAATTGCCTACAACATTCCCGATCTCGATGCTACTGTTCGTGTTTACGTCAACATGTCGGATACCGGCGAGAGTGTAGCGTGTGTCGAGGCCTCTTTCTCCAACGGAAAGACGGTCGATCTCAAGGGTGTCAAGTGGGCTACTGCAATCATCGCTGGTCTTGGTCTGATCTCTTCTGCCATCGTTTCCGGCGTTGGTCATGCCAACACAGCTGCTCACGTTGCCTCTAACTCGCTCTCCCTGTTTGGTTACTTTCAGGCTCAAGCTATTCTCGGACTTACCAGCGTCGGACTTCCCCCAATTGTCGCGTCGTGGACACAGGACTTCCAGTGGTCTATGGGTATTATTCGCGTTGGCTTCATGCAGGACATTTTTACCTGGTACCAGCGAGCAACTGGTGGTACACCCGAGTCAATTCTTTACAACGTCCGCCAGGTCTCAGTGCAAGTACAGAAGCGAAGCTTGGATCTTGCCTCCACCAGCATCGATCTTTTCAAGCGCAGTGCTGCAATGATGCCTCGAGGTATTACTGAGCCTATCGGAAATGCCGCAGGCGCTCTTTCCAAGCGTGCCAACATCCAGACTGCAGACGGAACTTATATTGTGTACGGTATTCAGCGAGTTGCCTTCAAGTCCAGGATCGAATCCACCAACTTGTTCATGACAGGCCTGACTTTCTTCTGTATTTTCGTGGTTATCACCTGCCTGGCAATTGCCGCATTCAAGGGCATCACCGAGCTCTGTGCTCGTCAGAGATGGATGGCCCAGGACAAGTTCCTCGAGTTCCGCAACGGTTGGCTCACCGTTCTTAAGGGTATTCTCTTCCGTTTGACCCTGATCGGTTTCCCTCAGATGGCCATTCTTTGCTTGTGGGAGTTTACTCAGCAGGATTCACCCGCCGAGGTCGTGCTCGCCGTTTTCTTCCTTCTGGGAATGGCGTTCACTCTCGGCTGGGGCGCCAGCAAGGTCATCCGCATCGCTCGCCGCTCTGTTGCCATGCACCGAAACCCTGCTTACATTCTGTTCTCTGATCCTCAAGCTCTCAACAAGTGGGGTTTCCTCTATGTTCAGTTCCGAGCCTCTGCCTACTACTTCATCGTCCCTGTCCTCATCTACACTTTGGTCAAGGCCATGTTTGTGGGTTTGGCTCAGAAGAGCGACATCACCCAGGCTGTCGGCTTCATCATTATCGAAGTCGGTTTCTTGATCGCTTCTTCTGTTCTCCGACCTTGGATGGACAAGCCCACCAACTCATTCAACATCGCCATTGCTGCCATCAACTTCATCAACGCTATTTTCCTTCTTATCTTCTCTAATGTCTTTGGCCTACCTAAGATCGTTGTTGGTGTTGTTGGTGTGGTTCTGTTCGTTTTGAACGCTTCATTTGCTCTTATCCTGCTTCTTATGCTTATCGTCTCGACTGCCTTGGTGTTCTTCCGCAAGAACCCCGATGCTCGATACCAATTCATGGCCGACGACCGTGCTTCGTTCATGAAGTCGCAAACACAGGTCAACGCCACCACTGAGCTCGATGCTCTAGCGGCTACTGCTCGAGGCGATAAGTCTGGCTACAACAAGCACCTTGACTTGGACGAAGAGGACTCAGTTTCATCCGAGAGCTTGGCGAGACGAGCTGAGCCTAACAACCAGTCTCAAGCATCGTTCCAAAGGGGCGACGCACCTCCTCGCTCTCCTGTGAACCCAGCCATGCCACTCTTCCCGGCTGATGGGCGACCATCAAGCCCCTTCCGTACTGCGTCACCAAACCCTTACCAGCAGTCAAACTCAAACCTGTCTCAACAAAGGTCGGCAGACAACAATAGCCCTGGCGGTTACAGGTCACAAAACAATGCCAGGTAAGTTCTTGCAAATTATTTCGCTATTTGGCTCTGACTAACTCTTTTCTAGTCCTTGGCAGCGCGGTGCTGGTTACGAGCACTAATTGATTTAACTAAAGAGGAACCTATTTACCTTTTTTATTTCATGAGAGCTTCAACTAGACTATTCTCAAGGGGGTAGACTTTGCGTTTCACGCGGCTTGGTCTATGCGAGGCTGGCCCAGCAGACAAAGCCTTCAGGATTTCTGCTGTGGATGACGCGAGGGAGCTCCGGGCTCGCAGCCAGTAATTTACATTACCCACGCTAAGATCGTGTTTTCTTCCTTTGTTTGTTTTCCCTTTTTTCTTGGATGGTTCTTTTGTCGGGAGCATGACGATGGCGTCTGCAACGAGACTTGGCGTTGGCGATTGTCGAAACCCTAGTACTCTTACGAGTGTTTGCTTTGTATATATAAACAGTATCGGGAAGGGATGAGGAATGTGCTTTTTTTTTACTGAGCTGAGGTAACTTAGCGATCAGTTTATATCCGATATCCGGGAATCATGCTGCGACTTATCCAGTCGTGGTAATGGGACATTTGTCTCTCACCGTTGTTACACAAATAAAAAACAAGATTACAATAACTTCATGCATACTACATCCGTTGCTGGGCACATTTCCTGAATGATATTTATTATTTATATCTATTGACCTGGAAGATAGTTTGAGAAACTGTGTGTAACTTTATTTATTGTATCTATGGAAGAGGTCTTATAAGCGACTGTGATCTCCAAGGTCGACCATGGAGAGAGTAATTCACTTTTGATGCCTGAATCTACCTACTTGGCTGCGTTGCCAAACCAGCCTTTGCAGCAATTAGATACCTGCCACCCATTCCTATCGACACCCTTTGACACCCTCTTTACAACAACCAGCATGTTGAGAGGGGAAACACCGGATACCCAGCCTCCACTCCCATCCTTCCTTTACAGATACAACGATTACTCCATGATTCGGGAAACTGACAAGGCTTTGCGTTTTGAAACGAGAGGCTTTGAGATATAGAGATGAAGAAAAATGAAAAATCAAGACCGTGTCATAGGTCTTGTGGTATGACTAGGTAATGATACAGCAAGAATGGTATATAGGGAATAGACAGAAATGGAGAGACGAAATTCGAAAAAAGTTAAGAGAGTAGGGATGTCTCTGGGCAGTTTGCCACAGTAGTCGAAAGATCGGAAATGATCTGAATAAAGGGAATAAATAGGTTGGGGGAAGGGTCGTGTGTGAAAGGAGAGGATAAAGAGGATTCTCTCAGGTGTTAGCGCACAAAAGGCTCCAAGAAATAGGGTGAAATAAATTGAAGAGAGTGAAAAGAAGATTATTTTGAAAACGCCGTCGTCGTCTTGTGACAATGGGAATTTGATAGGGAAAGAAAATGAAGTCTGTCGTCCTATTGGTAATGTCGTTTGTTGTCGTGATGTGGTGTGGTAGAGTGTAGCGAGTGAGTGCCCCCTTTCAACGCCGTCTCTTCCTAGTTCAGTTGGAGATTGTCTCACTTCACCACCACCACCTGAACCTTTGCGCCTGCCACTTTGGAGCGTTCCACGTGCCACTCCATTGTGTGACGCTGCACATTTAATCCCCCTCATCCGAACTTCATCTTGCATTATTGAATGTTTTCAAATGAAATGCAAAATCGCAGACAGGAAAACTCTGGCGGGAAGTCCCGGCAGCCACATACGTGTTCTCATGCAGGAACCAGGAACCAGGAACCAAAAAAACGATTGAGGTTGGATTTTGAGGGGTTAAAAGGCGAAACCCTGTTCCATCAGCTTGTCGACGTCGCCTCCTGCTGCTTGAACTGCTTTCATGGCTGCTTCGCTCAATCGTCGCCTTCGTTCCATCGCCTCACGTTCTCGTCGCGCTTTGGTCTTGGAACTGCCGCTCGGCGCAACACCTGTCATGAGGAGACCTCCGTCACTGGGAGTAAAGTTGACGAACCCTATATCTCCCACGCTGCCGCCGCTGGAATCCCGTGATCGGCGTTGTTTGCGCATGGCAGTGGGAGTACCTGGAACCATGCCTCGACCTGAGGCGCTGCGGGCCGATGCAACGGACCCGTTGGAGCTGTGGCGAGAGTGAACCGTGGTAGGCGTTGGCGGAATTGAAGGTTGCCTTGTCTTGCGGATTGGAGAGCACGACAAGTGTCGAGCTCCAGAAGACGGCGCTCGTGGCGGGCGGTGTCGCTCCGTGGTTGGCGGGATGGGCGGAGGCGGAGGAAGGTAAGTTTGAGCGTTGAGTGCAAGGTCATGAGCAGGCGTGGAATCGTTGCGTGGCTGTGGCATGTGAATCATGAGACCCGCTGAGTTGGGATCGTGAACTTGATATTCGTAAGGCAACTCGGCGTGCTGGGCATGCATGGCAAGGTTGAGATTGGCGTTTTTCTGTTGTTGGGGATCAACGACGACATACTCGCCATTCTGATTGAGGAGATTCAAATCCCACCATCCACTTTGATGAGCGTTCTGAGCCATATACTCATGTCCCGGCCATGTTTCGGGTGCCGGGCCCACAACCGGAACGGCATGTTGAGGATGACCAGCAACTGCTTGTTGATGGGGATGCGGGTGAGGGTGAGGATGAGGATGGGTATGTGCCTGTGGGTGATGAGGATGAGGATGGGGGTGTGGGTGTTGTTGATGTGGCCAAACTGCCTGCCCTGCCATCTCGGGCTGGTACATGCCAGGCTCAGTCTTGATTCCTGGAGACTCAGCTGGTGTGTGGATACCGTTGGTTTTGAAGAAACGCATGTTGTTAGGATGCTGCTGAGGGATTTCGTCAAAGGGGTCGTCGCAAAACCCGTGGACAAAGTTGGTGCTATCCGGCCCGCATGTTGTTGGCGACGGGGGAAACACATCATTTCCATTGTACTCGTGATGCTGAAGTCTCAGCGCACGAGGAGGGTTGTCCATGGTCGGAGATCCCGGACGGTCCATGGCGATGGGCTTTCTGGGCTTTCGGAGTTTACTGGCTTTTCGGATCGTTGATGAGAGTGCTTCGACGAATTTGTTGGGTTTCCTAGTCATGGTGTTGGGTGGTGTCGGCGATGACGGTTGCGAAACAGGTACCCGTCTACCAGGAGAAGACTGAAGTGAGATGCCATCAACTCGAGGCAGTTCTGGATCCGACATGGAGACTCGAGGTACCATGGAATGCTTCTCCACCATCAGTCCACTGCTGTCCGCGAGTGCGAGACTACGAGGATCAACATCATGCGATGCGCCAGGTGCGGCTGATGATCCAGGCTGAGAGGGGACTGTCGCGTCGACTTGAGAGCTACAAGAAAACAAGTCAAACTCATCTTCAGTTGTCGAGACGCCCGATGAGGCAGACGCGGTAGACTCGGAAGGGTGGTCAAGCATGAGTCCATCGGCCAAGGTGGGCATGCCCGGATTGTGGCCGTGATGGTCGGCCATGGAGGAAGGGATTTCGCTGTCAAAGTTGATAAACTGGCCAAAGAAGTCGGCTGATCCATCGTTGTTGTGTCCGTCTTCGATTTCCTGCCAATAGAAGCCCGGGTCGCGGTCGACAGCCTCGACCCGATAGGGCAGAGTCCAGGAGGCCATTGGCATATTGCACTGTTGTTCGGCTATACTGGGAGAAGTTGAGTAAGGTGGCAATGGAGGCGTGGTCAGCCAAGCGAGTCACCGTGGGCTTGCTGAGAAGGTCAATGCAGGCGACGAAGATGTCGAAGTGGAAGTGGAAGTTGATGGCATGAATGAAACGAGAGCCAAAAGAATGGCAGCGGAGGGAATGAAATGAAGGAGCCTTGGGCCTTTGAGTGATAGCGAGAAGAGAGGCGATAGGCTGGAGCCAGTCAGAGGCAGCAAAACAAAGTTCAAGACGAGCAACAAGAGACTCGGCCGGTAAGCGAACGAGACCTGGCAAGGCGTGGAGATGGCCAAAGTCAAGTCAATGGAGCAACGGACAAGCCAGTAACGGGCACCAGAGAAACGGGCGAGACACAACGAGGGGGAAAACAAGGACGGTCTGGTCTTTGGACGACTTTACTAACAGCGAATTTAACGGACAAGACGGCAACATGAAGCAAGATTGGCGAGTTGGGAGGTCTGCGAATCCATTCTGGCTCAGCAACGAGACCGTTGCGCTGCACTGCGTGGTGCGTTGCGTTGTCACTTGGGCGAAGCAGTTTTGAGTGCGACAATGGGAGGAATGCACGGCGCTATGAAGGAGCATTCCATCGAGAGTGGTTCTCGTGTCATGAAGCGATGATTGACCCCCCTCCCTTTGTCCATTCTAGATGGGAACAAAAAAGGGACGATCCCTTTGTGCGACAAATGGCGATTAATCACAAGAAATGCTTCTTGTATGTCTATTTGATCAAGATGAAGAATATGACAGTGTTTATTTTTGGCATTTTTGGCATCTTTGGACAAAGAGCTGTACATGTATGAAGCGGCCCTTAGACATTGGACCTGGACCTGACCTGGACCTGAACCTGGACCCCTTTGACTGACATCGGACAGGTGGTGATGCTCTAGATGGCCGAAGCCACTTGGGACTAGAGGTAGAGGTAGAGGCGCTGGGGGCGGGCTAAGGTAGAGTTTACGGGTGTACCTACGTTAGCCCGAGGTGGGTAGTTTTCTTATTGAAGTTTGCACTTTGTATGGAGCGTTTGATTTGATGGGCAGCCGAGAGTATTGGAGCAGAGTTGAGGAGGGGAGGTGAAAGGGCAATGAATGAGTTTTTGAGTTGGGCCCGGCTGGTGATGAGCGAGCGTTTGCCTGAAGATCTCTGTAGAGCTTGCAGTGATTGACAGGAGAGATTGACGAGAGCAAATGATTGACATTGATGACGTCTAAGCGAAGATCTCTGTTGTTGATATTGCATCACTTTGCGCATATCACAGCCGTCGTCTGATTCCATCACAAGATTGATGGGGCTCAAGGTTTTAGGGACGGGAGCTTGCATACAGCGCATGCAACATCCCTGACCTCATTACTCCCATGCCCTATGCCTGCCCTGGATTTTAGGGGCCCTGTACCTTGCAGGCCGGCAGCCAAAATGGTTGCATTGCATTTTTACAGGGGAGGGGAGGAGATCATCCAGATCTGACAGTTCCCGGCCCCTCATTTTTCATCTCCATCTCTCTCTCCACTTGAGAAAGTCATGGCGACAGTAACTGAGATCTCGTATACTCCGATCGACCCGCAACACAATTTTCCATCACTCAGGCAGTTATTTTCCCATGTATTCAATTGTTTTTAATTGAAATCATAAACTCGTCTCACGTCAAGAATGTTCTTTTCTGTTTCTTCACTATTTAAATGTCTTAAACCACAATCATCACCTCATCAACGACCCATAGTAAACAATAATCAAAATCGAATCTCTCCTCTTCTTCACTTTTTGTTGAGTCAAGTCTTTGTATACCGTTCGGACTCACTTTGTCATGAGGCCTCACTAAACTACCTGAATTTGAATTTGACATTCTCGCCGTTATCCACATCGTTTTTTTACTTGTACTTACGTGCCCAGACCATCCTGGCCGATGAACCTTGCTTTTTTGAGTCTGAAGCTTTTCGCTATTTATTTTTCTAAGCCATGACTATTGAGAGGCTTTACTGAAAACTGATAAAATACTCTTATACTAGCCTATTCAACTTCGGGTCGTACGATGTGATATGTACGATTGACTGACGGGATATGTGGATATATGGCGCGACGGCACAAAAGAGGAGGAGCAGTAGAAGGAGCCGTGATTGAGTAAACAGGATTTCGCGTGAAATCAAGGCGCCATTGCCGGGCTTTTTATCTCAAGAATGCTGGACATGATCACTTGATTGATTTGTCAAGTGGATTCACCCGCCCGGCCCGGTTGGTGATGGCTTCACCAGCCGTGTCCCGATAGAGTTTAAGAGTCACCCCAGCAAAGGCCTCACCAGAATCGACCCGTCTACACCCATATTCTCTCCCGTGTTGATACAAAACCTTCATTCTTGTCTTGATAGAGTCAATACTTCTATGCCGTCACCACTTGATATTCACATGATACTTGCTTGGTGTTTTGCGTGACTTTCAGCATATTTGATGTGTTCATTCCATTACCATTCTGGAGATGTCGTCTGGCCTATCAATACCAAACATTGTGTGATACTCTGCTAAAGTACAAGATGATACAAACATCAACACTGACCCTTTTTTTGGTCGCACAACCAATGTAGTGTAATGTGTGGCTATCCCGGCTTCCTGGCCGGGACCCTTGAACCCTGGCCGGGGATTCTCCTGTCGTGACGCGCCTCATGCTAGTTCTGTCTTCCAAGCAATGTCCGAGTTCAAACGCCGTATACATGATCCTTGATAAAACAAAATATGCTCCTTGTCGTGATCCCCATACGCCAAGCTGTGAAACTCCCATAAGTATAAACAAAACAACCAACCAGTCTAAATCTCAAAATGTTGGGGAGAATAAAATAATGAAAAACGCCATAGCCCATCCATGGTTCTGTCCCGAGAGGGCGGATGCTTCGCTTATGAAAATGCTCATAGAATGTTAACGCCGCCGCGTCGTAGACCAGCCCTTCAAAGCGGGTACGATCTCGGCCATGCCGCCAGCGTCTACCAAAAACGCCGGTGACAAATGCAATATCGATGTGCTCTACTGAGCCGTAATCATTGACGATACTTGGGAATCGGAGCGTGACCGTATAGATCCTGTGGTCGATTGAGAATGTTTGCTCTTTTTCTTATCACGTCTTCTCATCCGCGGGGCGCTGTGGATAGTATTGCGGCAGCGAGTTGCAGCATCGATTGATCGCCTGTAACCCAACTCATACCGCTTCTTGACCCCATCTGGTGTGCTAGCCGCTCTCAGCGACGCTACTGATGGGAGCCACGAGAAGTCGTCGTCATTTTCACAGTATCCTTCATCTACCTCAAAGCCACCGAATGCATTGGGTCTGTACATTGACGTAACGATAGTTGCTGGGACTTCTGCAAGCGCAGTGGGATCAACGGCAATAGGCGAGGAGGGATCGAAAGGCAGGTTTATGGATGTCGTGGGTTTCTTTGAGGTGGAGTTGCTTTGTAATGTCCCCATATTGGTGTCATGGTCGGCATCAATATCCATTGACCTCGAGTGGTACTGCGGGAGCATTGAGGAGATGTTGACGACATTGTCGTCAGGTAATGAGATAGGCGAGAGGGCAGATCCCGGACGGGTTGCTGTTGAAAGAGTAGAGTCTTGGTGGTATTGACTTAAAGATGAGTTGCCGAGTCGAGACGCCAGGACATCAATTGATTGGGGTTGGATTTGCGTGGGTGAGGGTGAGCCTGGTGGCGATATTGGTGAATGAGTCGATGTCGCTTTTTCGGACGACATTGTTGTGTGTGTGATCGAAGTGTAAGCTGTGATATCTTGTTGTTGTTGTTGTGTTGCCTCTGCAGGCGTATCTCTCTGGTGACGTGCTGTGTGAGGCTCGCACATTGGCTCGAGCTAGAGGCTGAATCTGACCTGCCCCATCAAGGACAAAGGATATATGGAAGAGAGAGTGTGTTGTGGAAGTTGGCGACTGAATGATTGATTGTTGGAAAATGGAGATGACAAACGATGAATGTTTGTGTAGAAGTGGAAGCAGAGGTAGAAGCAAAGATAGAAACAATCAGGAAAGAGCAGGGGCGAGCAGGCCAGCCTAAGTAATATGAAGGCATCCGCGTTGCGCTAACTAAGGTGGAAGACCAGGCGTTGACGCCGCTTCATTACTGGGGTGGAGTAGACTGTGGTGGTGTATGTAGGCGCACTAGCATTGTTAGGTTTAGTGGTAAGAGGTAGTGCTAGAAGGAGAAGAGGAGACGAGTCCGAGTAGAGCAGGACCATGGAACGCCGAGTAGTAATAGTAACAGGTAGTTTTGGTGCTATAGGCTATCTAGGACATATTGAGCTTGATGATCCGACAGGATGGTAGGCCTATTTCTTTTCTGCTAACGTAGTAGAGAGTAGTGTTACCGTTCCTTGCTTTTTTACACCGCCCATAAAGAGTGACTGGTATTTCTTTGTTTCTGTTTTACCACCAGGGCTGGGTCTTTTTGGAACTGGCTAGACCGAGTCTTGTCTCTGATGCCCTCGACTCACTGAAGGCGTCGGTCCCCATCTTATCAAAAGTCTCCATGTGCGCCCGTCCTGCCGGAGCAATCAAGTCCCCTTCTGAGTGCAGCGTTTGTACCGAGAGCCGGGTCTCTAAACCCGACAGCGTGTCCAAGGGTGGTCCCAAGTTGTGGTGTAAGTGGAACTGTGTCCTGTTGATGGTTGATAATTGGCTCATCTACGAATGAGTAGCTCCTTGGCAGGCTACATGGATGAATGCAATGCACATCAGCCCATGTCGGTTCCATCCCAGGTTTGCAAGGGTGAGTTGAGTCTAACCTAGCTCTCTTTTATTCCTCTGTTATTTCCACACCCGCCTCGTCTAGCTCAAGTCGAGTCGAATCAAATTAAATCAAAACAGCCTTTGCATCACTGAGTCGTCAACGGTAATACCACAGTCCAGTCTGTCGGGTTGTCGACGTCGATGTCAATGTCAGTAGTGGACTCCCTTCATGGCTTGTCTGGTCTGTCATCTTGTTGACTTTTTCCACTGCTGATCCCTCATTTTGGTTGAATCACTCCAGCCAAATAGAGTTCCCTTCAATCTGACCCCCTGAACTCGAGCTCAGCTGGCCGTTATTAGTTAAACTTGGATAATTACCGATGACTCGAGATTTCTCAGCTCAAGGATAGACCACCACCTGGCATCAGCTTCTACACTACCACGCGGGAAACGACCTTGGGGGGGAGATTTAAATCCCGTCTCTGCTTGTTGACACTTAATGTTACTACTCCGTACTTTGCGGAGCATACTTTGCTTCGTCTGCTTATTACTCACGATGCGTATAGTACCTATGCATCTACACAAGCCACCCAGACATGGGACCCCCTCCAAGCCCCTTCACATTCAAAGGGTCGGTGTTTCGCTCATATTTGAATCATAGTGCCACATCAGCACATGCAGACAGGCCCCTTGCCATGTGGTGTTGGGATAATTGATTCTTTTTGGCAATTCAATCGTAGTACTCTGTTTAGAGTAGAGGTCCAAAGAATACCTGCCTGCTGTATCCCCTTTGGGTACAAGCCCGTGATCCGATGCAAGGTCCCGTTTGCATACAATGAGACCCCGCCTATCCTCTTTGGAATGCTTTTCTTTGCTTTGCTTTAATGCCTACCATAACAAAAACTTGTACTGAGTCCAAGACAGGAAAGTATTCAGACGAAAGAGAATACCTACATAGTACGCTCTTAGGCTCTCCCTCTCTCTCTTCTCTGACTGTCAGACACTAAACAATGAGCCCCCGTCCCCACTAGATCACCCCCGTAGGGCAGTGGGCAGTGGATAGATGCTAAATCTTCTGTTTACGTCCAATCGCATCTTTTCTCTCATCGGCTATACCCCCACAGATGATCGGATCTACAGCCTTCCGCCATTCGTTCGACACGCCTCTTGTTTAATGCCAAAATAGCCTCAAAACTCTAGGGAATCCCCATCTGTGGTTAGCTAACCCAACTCCTCCATCACTGACTACGTGTGTGCGCTGTACACTTACAGTAATTTGATACCTGAAACTACTGTAGTACGAGCACTCTAACTCCTTCGCGTCACTGGGCATCGGATTCCTAGGGACAGCCTGGTATGTCTCCGGCTCTAGCTGGAGCGCTAAACTCTTGTAAGTTGCTTGTCCGAAGTCCCCAAACCTCCATGTCTTGGTACCGAAGATTGGTTCCACGATTGATTAACGAGTCAGGAGGTTTATCTGGACCTGTAAGACAACTACTCGTGGGATTTCCTTTGTAAATTTTCAGAGTTTGAGCCATGGCTACCCAGTCGTCAAGGCTTAGCCTTGCCCGTCATCTTTGCCTGCCAGAACTTTGACAGTACGCCGACAAGTACAGAGTATCCTCCAAGCTAAATCCCATAATATCCGGTTCGCCTACCCCTGCAAGGCGACATATCATATTCCTATGACGGAGCTCCGCCAGTCTTGGATATGTACTGATCTTGGCAACCAGCTGCGATTGCAGAGAGCGAGCCTTTTCGACGACATCATGGAATTGCATTGCGAGTCCGGTATGGCTGCCTTCCTGCATATCTTTGCGCCACCTGGTTTGAAATCAAGTCGATATCGACTGTCTCCACGCTGATTCGAACTTTTCGTCCTTCTCTTCTCTGGCTCCTATGCCGAAGATCTAGCCCACAGAACAAGATCTACCAGTGGTGAATAATGACTGATCGAGCAAGAGATTTCCCCTTTTGATGGGGCACCCCCTGCATGCCATATTTTTTGCAACTGAAAAGCCGGTTCTAGAGCGTGTTGTTTGGATCCAGAGGCCCGTCTTTCGTGTGAACCAATACCACGGCTCAACGCCTGGAACGGTCTACAAAGAGGACCCAGAGACACGGTTCTGGTATCAAAGTCCACGTTGTGCACTTGCATTGTATTGTAGCAAACAAATACGCCTCATTTCGGGCGACCTTGTATTGTAGATGGTCAGTTCCGACCCAATGTGTTGGATCGCGGGACAGCAACGACTCGAAGAATTAGCTATGAGCTCCTAAAGTTTCTGCACGATAGCGTGGCCTTCTTTGTATTGAGAGCAAAGTATGCTTAAACGAAACCCGCAAAAGGCTAGTTTTATGCCATTTTCTTTGTGCTGATATGTCTCCGGATGCTGGAGGCCTAGGCCTCGTTCCAGATGCAGGTACGATTGACCAGGGCAGGTACAGTACCCGGCTTACATCGTTCTTGACTTTCCTCTCGACACAGACCAGACCAATCCATGTGCTTGGAG
Organism: Fusarium graminearum PH-1; assembly: GCF_000240135.3. Lineage (NCBI taxonomy): Eukaryota > Fungi > Ascomycota > Sordariomycetes > Hypocreales > Nectriaceae > Fusarium > Fusarium graminearum. Next base: position 10,006,848 of record NC_026474.1, on the reverse strand, counting down.
GTTTATTGTTGGCAAGAGCTACTGGCACTGCCATTGCTGACTGCCTTAAAAATCCCCATTGGATAAAAAGCATGTGAAGGCTTACAAAACATTCGTCCCGTGGAAAAGGAGAAAGTACGGATGTGATCCTACATTCTTACAACGTGGCTAAACTCTCAATCAACAAACTACCGCCAGAGAAACCCAAGGTCAACAACCTGGCCACCCTGAGATTTTGTTTCGGCTTTAATCGCTTATAAATCGTACCCGACACTGGCTTTAGAGCTACAACGGAGTCGATATATTCAAGCTAGAACCACAGGGGTGCTGGGAATGACGGCCAAAAGTTAAGATCGAGCTTTGGTATTGCCCGCTTGAGCTAATCTCCTTTCAAAAACTCTCCTTGTCGAGATACGATCCACTGTTAGCCCGCTGATCACCACTACTTGGTGTCTTTTCTACCCTACCGTCTCTCAACATATCCCACTCAATCGACGTAAACGCTGTAAGGCGTGCCACCTTTTGGTCTGTGGCGGGCGCAAAGACGCCATGAGATGTGCAACGGGCGAACCACTGGCCAGGTATTATTGGGTCAGGTAGAAATTACGGACAATGAAAACCATCACTGGGGTCGTGGCCAGCGTGGCTTTTGGTCAAAAGCGCCTGTTCTAACACAGCATCTCGATCAAACCAGATGCCTCTCGACCAAGCATGGGCCAGACTGCCAACGGTTATTGCACAGCATACTTGGACTAGCACAATGATGCTCCATTTGCAGGGCAGGCCCCAGCGTTTTTTGGTCCAGACGCACTGTCTTGAGACCGGTGTTTCTGGGTGAGCCTCACCGGCTACCCGCCAGTGTGACAGGTCATATTTGTCGCTTGCTACTATGAAAGCCACATTGCTTTATTAAGACGGTTCGGAGCTTGTGGTCCAACCGAGTCAAGCATGATTGGAACGTCACACTTGACTGATTGCTATTTGCTCTGAAGCACAATGCCTGCCTCTGACGTACAATTGCCCGGGCACTGAATCATTGACTTCGGCAAACCATGGGCAACGGCTACTGTCAACAGGAGATATGGCTAGGCTGTGGAGACGAGCATGTCAAATCAACATACGGATAGCAACGAACTAGACACTGCTAGACCTTATATCACCCATCTCGATAGAAGCTACATGGCTCCTACGCTTGGTGCGATGCTCTGGCAAGACTAGGAGCTAATTGTATATGTATTTGACACATCTGTAGTGTGACCGGGCGATCTTAGTCTGTGAGTAGTCAGTCAACTAGGTCTACTTTGATCCTGTTGGTTTACTTACGACGTTCTGCTGGCATTGACATTAACATTGTAGGTTAGTAATTACACATCTACCCTGGCGCAAGGCATTTCAGCCCACGAGGCGTCCGCGTGCCATTCGTCGAACCTGCATATCCAGCTACTACCGTACTTTATATCTGGCCCTCAAACAAGTGGCGTCTTGTCGTCGGTTATCAAACTGTCAGTTGGACCAACAAGGGGCAATGTCCCCCCAGAGGGCTTGCCTTGCTGACCCTGTTTATGTGTGTTCACAATAATATCTTGGCCGAACTCTAAATAAGCGCCAAGCACGCCTCGAATCTGTATTTGGCATTTCGTAAGTTCAGGAAATGCCGTATTCGTCTATCATGATAACCCTAGGTATGTGTACGAAATCCAACGGCCGTGAAGACAAGAATCGTACAAGGGTTAACGGCGAACTCTTTTGCTGAACATGAGAACCAGGTTTTCAGAAGCATCAGACTAGCTCCTGTGACTCAGACCTGGAAAACAAGGACCGTCGACGCTTTCCAGGTCACCTGTCACAACAGAGAGACCCTCCGGTGGCTTGCTTCTTCAGCTGAAGAGAAAGAAAGAGGTTGTCCCGGGGATCAAAGCCGAGCGGACCGGAACGGCCAGAGAATCTGCAGTGGCATTACTATCACTGCAGGATAATCTCAATACGGGCCCGTGGATGCGGTTGACCCATCGTGAAAGTCAGTCGCCCCTCAAGACAGACCGTTGTGAGTGAGTTGAAAGTCAAACCTTGATAGCTAGACCCATAGGTACCGTCGTATCGTAGATTTCAAACGAAGATGCCACCACCGGCTGGTGGTATTCCCGGACAACGAATCCGCACATCAACGTCAGAAACATGCCCATCACCTTGGCATCACTGGGTGAGTGCACTTTGACGACGTCGATCTGAGGGCTTGTCGACATGGGTGCTTTATCAGATCTAGCAGGCGGGTCAGTATCCACGATTAAGTTCAGGATGACTTCATGAGGTTCCCAGCCTTGTCAGATTACATATCAAGCTGGAGAGGGTGCCATGATAAAAAAAAAACCACTCTCTTGAGTAAGTGGCCCGTTATGTTGCAGCCCGCAGGGCCTGGTGAGCTCCATGGCTTGGGACCAGCGTTCTTGGGACACGGATCTTAAATCATTGATGAGCAGATATGCTGACATTTCAGCTCAGTGCCGAATCTAACTTGCCGCAAGGTTACACATGTTGCAGTTGAGTAGGGTGTATAAATAAGAGGAGCGGCTTTTGCAGCTGGGAATACCTGATTGTCTATATAAACTTTGAGATGTACAGGAGCTGAAACCGCCGTATCCTTGGCATTGGGGATGACCATACTGGCATACCCTGAGCAATGCCAAGACATGGGCGGTGGAATGGAATGAAGGTGCCTTGGGTAACGCGAGTTGGCGTTGAGAGAGGTAAACAGATGATCACTATTCATACCAAGCCACGAAAGACACGCGCTGTATCTGCACGTGATGGCATCCATCACAAGAATGACAAAGCTCAGAACCTCAGGCCTCCAGGTTATGTGTCTTGAGCTAAACATATCAAGGACTTGACAACTTTGTACCTATCAATTTGTAGCAATTGATTCTCTTCACCAATTGGGGAGAAAGACCTGGGCTAATTTGCCTCCTTCAGACCCCATCAGGCCAATGAGCTCGCTGAGATGGCAGTTAAGCGCCCATGAAGATGCCCCGCGTGGGCGCTTACAGCTGTCAACCCAACCAAAGAGCTCAATGAGCAGGGTTCAATGACTTGAATGCGTCCACTGATTGGGCATGAGGTAGAATTGGATAAATCACCCAATGCTTGCTCTGCAGCTTGTGTTGCAGCTATTCGGTAAGGACGGGAACTTGGTCTCTGGCGATGCGGCCAGCTTCCCTTTTGTTTGATGAGACGAAGTAAATGCCGAGATGACACTGAAAGCCCACGGAGTATAAGCAGCGGCAATTGTGACTCTTTGTAATTTTCTTCAATTTTTTGTCAAATTCTCTCGTCTTCAAATCCCCAATATCAAACTCCATAGTTCAAATATCGTGGCAGTGAAAGCGCGACATCTTGTGCGGGGCTGTCCTAGCTTGGCACATATTACGGGCGGCTAGAGATAGAGTAGCAGCAGCTTGGAGCTATCCTGGAGAGAGCTCCTTCAGGGTCTCATCTTTTTCTATTTTCTCCTTTTCCATCTTCATCTTTGTATTGTATTACCAAACCTCTTCTCTTGTTGAATTTCCTCAGTACAAGTTATTGTAAAGTCATGGCGAGCCACTATTATCCTCGTAAGTTCCACCCACCATCTGATGTTCATCATGACACCCAAGCTGATCATGACACCTCAATAGCTCCGCCCGGCGCGGCACAAAGCTCCCCAGGTTCGCAAAACTCTCCTACCATCTCCATCTTATCATGACCTCTAACCATAATATGTCTGAGCAGCTCCTCAACAGCAACAGCAACAGCAACATCGCCAATATGCGCCGCCGCCGACTTCTCCTCCAGCGAACCAAACACAATTCTATCCTCCTCCACCTCAACCTCAGTCGCCGCCGCAAGCCGGACAAGCTATGAACTATCCTCCTCCGCCTCAACCCCAATCTCCACCACAGACTGGGCAGGCTGTGAGCTATCCTCCTCCTCCCCAGCATACATCATCTCCCCAGGTTCCTCACCAGCCTACGCCAGTTCACTACCCGGCACCTCCCCAGCAGCAGGCGACTCCTTCTCCTCAGATTAGGAATCATTCTCATAGCTCCTCTCAGGGTAACTACCCTCCTCCTCCCATGTCGGCGCCAGCGTATCAGCAACACTTCCAATTCAACCAGCCTCAAGCAACCCATCCGCCTCAGCAGACTCAGTATCATGCGCCAGGCCAGCAGAACAACTTTGCCATGAGGCCTGCAGCGACTCCTCCCGCACCGACGCCCCCTGTGTCAACACCTCCGGTAGCTACACCTCAGTCTACTCAGCAACATTTTGAGCCACCTCCGGCACCGGTGTCGCCTCATCACAATGATTCGTACCCACCTGAGAAGCAGGGATTAGAGCAGGAGGCACCACAGCAACAACCTGGAACTGCGAGAGCGATGACTGTTTCTGGTGCGCCTCAAGCAGGTAATTTCGTTGGCGCCGAGGCCACATCTGACGATATTGGGACATTTAATGGTGGCAGCTACCGTATCAGTCATCGCGATACCAACAGTATCCTCACCATACAGCTAGCGATGGGCTGCCCGATGTCCGGCAAGCCAGGCGCAATGATCGCCATGTCTCCTACCGTCACGTTGAAAGGACAAATCAAATTCAGTGTGAAGAAGATGATCACTGGTGCTGAATTGTCAACTTCAACATACATTGGTCCTGGCGAGGTGCTTCTGGCACCACACAGCCTTGGTGATATCACTACCCTGCGCCTCACAGGTAAAGAACACTGGTCAGTAGGCCACGATGCATTCCTTGCTTCGACACAGGGTGTTGTAAAGGATCACAAGCGACAAGGACTCGGAAAGGCCATGTTCAGTGGTGAAGGCCTGTGGGTATACAAGGTCAGCGGTACAGGACTGCTCTGGATATCGAGTTTCGGTGCCATCATCAAGAAGACGGTAGGATTTCATCACCAGAACGCCGGTGGATCATAGACTGACACTCAACAGCTTGTCGAGAACGAAAAGTATATTGTAGATAACGGCCATTTGATCGCATGGGACACCAAGTATGTCATGGAGCGTGTTGCCTCGGGAGGTATCATCTCGGGACTTGCTTCTGGGGAAGGTTTGGTCTGCAAGTTCACCGGCCCTGGAACTGTTTACATGCAGACTAGAAACTCGGTAAGTGCTTCTGTCTTTATCGTATTCATTTTTCTCGCTACTGACAAGACACCAGAGGGCATTTGCTGCGTTTATGGGAGGACAGCAGTACCAGGGATAAAACTGCATCTTGACGAGAATGATATACAAGCTGATGTCGGGGAAATCAGTCGTTTCAGTTGTAGCTGCTTTTATGATCTTGATAATACCTTGGTTTGGAGTTTATTTTGCTTACTATTCTTGTTGACTACATATCTTTTGATAGCCCCATGCCATGTTTGTGTTTTCAGTCCATTCTTTTCTCTGTCTCAATAATGTGATTTTACGGTTGGATATTGCACCTTCTTTGAGTCGTAAGAATACAGCGCTCCCCAGGAAAGAGGGCTCCTTCCCAACTCCCAACCCTCTCCCGATGCGCACCTTCTCAATCACTTCATATGATTTCTACCACCAGCTGATCATGCCCCCCGTCTGTTTCTTTTGCACCAACACCATCACATCTTGGCCTCCGTCAGTAGCAGATTGCTTCTTTTTTGGACTATCTATCCCGCTACACGCAGCATTAAGGCATCTCGTCTAGAGCAACACTGCCTTTATAGAAGCGAATTCACTTGTCAGCGATCATCATCCAAACTTTACACGGCCTCCTTCCGGTCGTTCCAACTCTCCTCCCCCTTCCACGACGATAAGCCCATAAACGAGTACCCACGACTTCTCGACTTATTGCACGCTTTGTTTATATTGTTGGTGTTCGCCTCGAGTAAGTGTTCCTTAGGGCAGCTGATATATGCATCGTGTTACGATTACGGTGGGTTGTCTAACTGTCTTGCTGTATCTTGGTACTTACCCGTAACTTAGACAAATCTCATTGAGACGCTTTGGGCTCTTCCTACCTGTGACCGAAGTTACGCACCCTTGGTGAGCTGCAGCGAAGCGACGATACAAAAGACCGCCCATATCATAGGCAGCAAGAGCAGTCCAACGTCACCTTGACAAAAAGCGATTTCAGAGCTCGACTACCTTTCAATCGAAAGGATACACCAACCGTTCATCTGTAGCGGCATTCAATTGGGTGTGTGACTGTATCTGCGTCTCGCATTGGTTCGCACGAGCTGAGGTTCTCGCCATGAATTCCGACAAGAGAGTTCAGAGTCGAATGGCTCGTAGTGCCATCTCGTCTGATCCACTAAGCACGGATGGATCCTACGATATAATACGCTCTGTGCCATCTTCGCTTCGCAAAGAGTATTCAGGGGATCACAATGCAGCCTCAAAGTTCGCTGAGGCGATGAACAACCCAGATTGGCGTCGTCGGCGTGAAAGTTGTAGTGCCTACGACTCGATAGCTACGACAAGTAGCAACACGGACTGGGTCACCATAGGCAGTGGTGAAAGCTTACAGCTTCATACAAACAAGGATGTCAGTACATGCAGCAGAAGTGGACGATCTTGCACTTGGGATTCCATCAACAGTACCAATCACTGGCGATCCAGTCTTGACAGCTCCGAAGTTAGCAGCAGAGATATGAGTGAGGCACCCATTGGCAAAGATCATCCAAGCGTCGATCGATACAATATGCTTACGGCGGTGAACAAGAACTTGGGATATAGCGCCCATGGATTATGCGCCCTGCTAGACAATTCTGAGATCATCGATGCTCCTAAAGACGTCAGAATACTGAAGTTGGTTCCTCTCTTACCCGAGGACGGTAATCCGCAGGATTCCGGTCGAGTCATCATGGAGCATGGCAAATCGTATCCCATTGCTCACATACAGCCCGCGCGTGGAATGCTACCGCGGTGGGATGTATCTGCAGAGGCAGTAGATGAGAGATACCGAAAGTATCTCAGCTTCTTTTCTGATCGATCGAGCGAAGAGAGGTATAACACGTCGAAAAGCTCTGGGGTAGGAAACATTGAGAGGGCCAGAGAGGCTGTTTATCAGGACCCAGCAGTCACCAATGTTGGTAACAGAATCGGCGAATCGCAGGAGAAGGCCGAGGCGCCTCCGCCTTTTGTATCCAACAACCTAAGGACACATGAGCTCAGCCGTAGAAACGAGGCTTTCAAGAAAATATTGAGTAGACTCCAGGCAGCCAAGACCAACAAGAGCGAAAAGGTGGTTACAGAAAGACCGAAAGAGGAAACTGGGCAACGAAGCGAGGAGTTCCAAAGGCTTCTGAAAAAACTTCGGCATCAATCCGGGTCAGAAACTCGACACTCAGCAGAAAAGCACAATTTTCAGCCAGAGCTCTCGAAGGAGCCAGACAGAGTGCCACCGCAACGCAAAGACATAAGTTCTGATCCTGCAATTGTCTCGGCTTACACCAGCTACTCCAAGAAGAAAGAGTGGTCTCAAGACTCTGGGGTTTGTATGGACTCGGAGTTGAACCCCAGAGCAAGAGAGTTTCTGTCGTTCAAAAGCTTCGAAAGGGCATCAACGAGCTCAGACGATCCCAGCATATCGGAACAAGAATTGTTCCAGCAGATTGGCTTAGGCAAGGGCAGCGAGGAAAGTGAATATCTTGTCAACCAGCCTGCCGAGATGGAATCGACGAGTTTGAATCATCATATGCCTCCCATGAAGTTAGACTACCTCAGCGCAAGTGAGCAAGGGGATACAAGCCCAGAGACTAATCCGATTCCTGTTGGACAGCAAGGCTTGGTAGGGTTCGATCACACATCAAACATGTTGCCATTTTCCAATATTGCGTTTCCGTTCGGCGCTTGTCAGACCCCAATGCAGAATATCGCTGCCCCTGAATTGCTATCCGGCCTTGGACTGGCGACACCAATTGGAAAATGGCCACCAATCACCAGTTTCGGAAACCAACTCAATCTACCTACAGCCAACCTTCCTTTCCAGTCATGTGCGGTCGCACCCAACCCCTTGATGGGCATCAATGCAACTCCTCAATTGCCTTACAATCCAACGCTAGGAAGCAGTGGTTATTCAGCTTGTCCACCTCCTGTCTCTAAACCGATACTCCCTGACCCAATCCAGCAACAAAAATATGAAGCGTACATCGAATGGCGTAAAGCCAACGAACCAGGATATGCCCTTGCATGCAAGAGCCGACAACAGCGTCGGGCCCAGCGTGGTTCAATCCCACCACCTCCAACGCTTGGAAAGGTGCAACATAGCGAGGTTCAACCTGTGTGAGTACAGAAGCTCGCTGTGGGTTGCATTCCTTGGAGGAGAGAGTTAATGATTCCTGGAGGCCACTATACTGTGCACCTCCGTTTTACACTAATCGCCTATCATGATTACATACGGACAACGTATACTTTAACCATCAAGCAAGGCTCATTATGTTTTTACAAGCCTCCTTATTGATGAATTCAGAAATTAGTCGATTTATACAAGAATGTACGTGTGGCGCAATTGCCGACGAACGTTGATTAACTTTGAGTTGTAGACGCATCGCAAGTGCACACTCGTTTATTGAGCAGACCACTTGTTCTTACTACTTGTCAGGGGTATTGCTGGTGATACGAACTCGGGACCACTTGGTTGAGCGACCGCCCGAGTCTGTTGGAAGCAGTGGGGAGATGCTTCACGAGGTTTATCAAGTAGTAATGCGTGGCGAGATAAGGAAGCCACATTTATGGAGGCATTACAAATAGGAATAGTTATGATCAAACAATAGTTTCTGGTCACCTCGGAGAATAATTCTCATAGGTGTAATGAATTCAAACATGTGTTACATCAATACGCAATAAACTGCGCTGATATGCTCGTGTTGTGACAAGCTGTCGTCGATCCTGGAGCAAGACAAGGGATAGTTGGTGTCACAATGTAACAGACGTTCGAGTCCCCGTCAGCTCTTGGTCTCATCTTCCGTATTACGAGCCTGTAAATGACTCGGTATTTCTTGGGTGGATGGTTGTGGCAAACGAGATCCTAGCCCTACAGCATGAACGTCTGCACCAGTTCCCTCCATTATTACTCACAGCCTGGACGCGTGAGCCTAAAAGTTCAAGAGAACCTTTGGCCCCCAGATATGACATATATAGAACCCCTCTGAGTCACCCCTTTCTGCCATAAAGTACGGTGGTGGGTAAAGTACGAATAAGAAGAAGTAGGGGGGACAAAGGGATGAGGGTGTACGAGGCGGTGTCACTGGGGGCCGTGGTACGACGCTGAGCTGACGACACGAGTGTACATGACATTGAACGTTGAGGCTCTGCGGAAACGAGGGTTTGCATATGTGGTGAGACGTTTCGGCGGTGGCTATGGGAGGCTGTCAAAGCAAGAGTTGGAGAAGGAGTTGTATGTACATCCTCGTTTATTCTCTCATCATATCTTTGTACATGGTATCCTAAAAACAGAAGAAGAACCTAGATTTGACCTTCCTAAATGCCTAAATGCCTGCAAGTGCCCAAACATTAAAAATCCATCGCGTATGAAAACCTGTATATGCGATGGTGGTATCGTTGTAAAAACAGAACGCCGTAAAAGCCAGTATATCCATTTTCCCACAAGTAAATCGCACGGTTGCCATCGTGTGACGGTTTCCAACTACATTGCAAAAGACTCAAACATGATTTGAACGTGATGCTTGATGATCGATACTGACAGGAGGTTGTTCAACATTCCTCACCTTCAGCATCCTCATCAAGGCCTTCACTGGGACCCGAAAGATTTGAAATCTCGATTCTAGCTGCTTTGAGCGGTTGGCATGTTTCCCAACCTGCGTCAGTGGCCTTGATGACTCGGACGTCAGGCTGTGACGCCCATTGTGTTAGGGCTTCGTCGTTGTCGCCGCCAAATACGACCGGCGGTTCTTCGTTATGAGCGGCGCGCTCAAGGTGAATCGCAACGTGCTCCATACGGTTATCCCAAGTCCTGGGACCATTGTCGAAGACTGTCATACAACCTTCGGCTGGACAGCGCATAAAGGTCGGCAACGTGCACCGTTGTTTCATTGCTTTATCCTGCAACTCCTTCTCTTTGAGTATCCAATCGAGAGGAAAGGCCTTGTCCTTCTTATCTGCTTGGGCGATTTCTACGGGTGCGTGCATGCGGCGAATGTGCTGAGTGTAGAGATCCTTTCTTCTGAAGACTCTGCAGTGTGTAGGGTTGCCAGATGCTCCCTTGGAGATGCTTGATGAGTTCCCACAGCTGCCAGAAGTGCAGAGCCAGTAATTGAGATTGAGGTGTTGCGCCGAGACATGTCGTTTCCATTCGTTCTTGTTTGCAAATACCTGAGAACATCCCGCAAAGTGGAAGACACAGATAAAAGGACGATTGTGCACGGCGGTGATGTGCTTCTGGAGTACTACCTCGTCGGAAAAGGTCATGATGCAGTGTGTGCACCTTACATTTCTACCAGACGAGGCTGAGAGTAGGTTTCGATTTGCTGAAGCACGAGGAGAGCGTTGAGGCTTGGTGACACTTGTGCCGGCAAATCTGTCAGGGCTAAACCGCGTTGTGCGGCCACGGCGAGTTTTAACTCTGGATGTTCGGGATGTTTTGGCTCTGCGGCTTGGCTTGTATTCGTCGTCATCGTCAGCCATAGTAGATGAAGCGTCGGGACTGGTTTCATCTTCAACTTTGACATTGACTTCCATGGCTTCCATCTCAGGGTAAGAAACGCCGACATGGCCTTCCAACTCCACAGGGAAGTCTGGTGAAGGTGCAGAAAATGCATTTCTTGAACATCTGGCAGGACAGATGGAAGTAGATGCAGTGGCACCAAAGTATTCCATGTCCAAACCGAGAGTGAATTCGGGCACTTCCTCTTTTACATGGCCGTTGTGTAGGGGCTGGGTTGGCTGGATCACTGCTGGATTTACATATCCTTGCGATACACCCGAGACCCCATACAGTGAAACGCTGGGTGACGGCGAGCCGAGGGACGAGATATGAGGGGACAAAATAGCGGTATCGGATGGAGTAGACGGGCCTCGAGTGCTGTCGACATATCCATCATTATCCGTCAACGGGGGACTTTGGGGACCGCTGGTTGCTGACGAATGTTGGTAGGATACTGGTGAGCCATGTCGGAGATGTGAGTTCTGGTGAAGAGAAGAGCTCGTATAGGGATAGACGCCATTGTAGCAAGCGTTCTGTACGGCGGGTTGGTGCGGCGTAGCAAAGAAACTGATCGGTGGCTCTTGGAGATATCTCTGCATGCCGCTGGTGCCATCAAGACTACCAGAACAAGGTGCATGATATTGGAGAAGAGGGTCAATTCGGTCTGCAAGGTCTTGATATTCGGCATAGTCAGACTCGCTCTGGGACATGAAGCGAATGCTGGGGGCATAACCAGCCCCATCAATCTCTTCGTGATAGTGATGAAGGGCCATCGTGTTAGTGATCCAGCAGCGTTGCTACTAGTGATTGGGTATAGAAAAGTGAGATTCCGAATTCGAAAATAGAAAGTGCTGTCAGTCCAAGATCGAAAAGATGTCAGATAAACAGACACATGTAATGACTTGTGTCGCGGATATAGGAGTCTGAATCTTGGTAACGCAGGACGGAAGGCGTGTAAGTCAGGTAGTGCAAGTTCAAAGACCCAAACAGTATATGTGATCGGGCCAAAATAAAAGGAAAAAGGAAAAAAAAGATGAAATCTGGGTTGAAGTAGGCAAGACGAGGTAACATCTGAGTCGCTTGTGGAAATGGAGAAGAAGTGTCTTGGTGGAGGGCGAAGGGGGCCATCTTAAAAGGCTGATAGAGATTTCAAGAATTGTACGGGTAGATGGTCTCGCGGCCTGTCTGGCAGCATTCTACAGCGAGGGCACAGCTTCCTCCCCAACTTTTGAAGAGCAGAGCCGCAAGTACGTATCTTTTTTGGAGAGGGTATGGAGGATGTGGAGGCGATGTGGACTGGGGCCCATACGCTGATCTCGTCCTGGATTACTTTTCAGGACACCTGCAGGACAACCCTTGGAAAGTCACGACCTGGCCCTGACCCTGGCTTCAAGTCTGCCTCTTGCCTTAAAAGATGGTGGGCTGAGCTAGCAGAAGTAGGTTGCGTCCTCAGTCGTGGCTGTCATTCGAATGTCTATGACTTGTGAATTCTCGAATCTCCTGGCACTGCAGAAACCATGCGGAACCTTTTCTAGCATGTTGTGAATGCACACAGCCTTTGACAAAGATTTTGATAGTCGGTAACGGATTGGTACCGTTAGATAGAAGCAGTTGGCCTTATCTTGTTGTAAAACCATACGCGCACATGACACTAGTTCAAGGCACCCGCAACACCTTGACGCCACTAATAGCGCGGTCTGGCCCGTTCATCCGCTCTAGTAGTGCCAATGGAGAAGCCAGCCTTGGCTGAATCCATCTATCCATTCCTTGACGCAGGTTTGAGGGGGATAAGAAGCGATATTAGTGTTGGTGTTGAAGACGTAGGGGAAACGGCGGTGTCTGTGTGTCGGGGAATGCAAAAGGAACGAACAAGACGCAATAGACGAAGAAACCCCCTGTGGCCTGGACTAGCTGGCCAGGTAATTGCAGCGAGCCTGAGCCTGAGACAAGCTGATACTTGACGACTCCAGCTGTCAGTGAGTCTCGGGTCAAGACCATGGCATGCCAACCATCGGCTGTTGGGTGTGGGCTTGTTCAATACAGGCCATGTCTTAAATCCCGTAATAACCGCTTAGCGGCTAACAGATCGTGATCGAGATACAGTACGGAGTAGCCGCTGCTCGATGACAACCTCCAATGTATAGAGTGCAGAGTGCAATGCAGTTCAGTGCAGTATGCACTTTGATGGTGCTACCTTGGTAGGGAGATAAGGAACATGATGATGTCCAGGTGCAGTCAGGGATTCCGGGTGTGGTCTGTCGTAAACGCCTCTTTGTGATAAAAGGTATAATAAGTGATGCAATCTTCTGTACCATCGACTAGTAGTGATGACGATGGCTGTAGGTTGTTGCTGCAGCTGCAGATACAGATACGTAGAAGGGTATCCATCCATTGTTGAAGATGCCAGCTCCGGTTTGGAGAAGTTGAAGGAAAGGGCAAGACCCATCCGCAGATCGACAGTCTAGCCTTGGTAAGCGAGGCCTTAATCCCCGCAGCCCTTGTCCGGGTGGCTGATCCTTCCTTCCAAAGCTGGCGGGTTCCACTGAAGAAGGCACCCTGAAGTGTATTCGGGCCAATCGTATCCATACAGCTAATCTCCAATAGGCCTAAGCAGCATTGCTAGAGCCAACAGTCTTACAAGCATCACGACGCCCGACTAGCAAGGCTCACCCAGTCACAACAATGCCTACCCAACTCTATGCACCCTGCAATCAACACTTGCTTGACTCACTTATCCGTACCTAGACCACGATGGTCCTGTACTGAAGATTGCGCGTGTTTTGCTTTTCTCCTTTGGCTTGTAGGGTTTTGTTTCATTGGTCCAAAGACCCTTGTCTGGCGCCGTGTTGAATGACACCAGCGCCGTTTTTAGCTGAATTTACGGTTGATTAGAAGAACCAACTCAATCAAGCGTTTACCTTTTCCATCCATACGATGAATATTCGTAGCATTTTCTTCATGGTACATACTCGGTAAGGACATGGTTCATCACATTACCCCACGATACTTTGTCAACTTTGACAGGTATTCCGAGTAAGATATCATGTAATACCGACGCCCACGAGTCCATGCACTTGGTTCGACCAACCACACAACAAGACATCGAGATCCCCTCAAGCGAACTTACAGTCGTATTGAATACCATACTCCTGACACAAATGCCCAGACGAGCTGAACTCTAACTACGTAGCATGTACAAAAAAAAAAAAAAAAAAAGGACGGCACGGCACATGGCCCCCGGCTTTGGGGGCTATCAATAAGGCAATTCTTTTACATAACTTTTGTGACACTGGCCCCCAACATAATGTAAATATCTGTGTGCACACCTTCATGCGGCTGTAGCCTTTAAACTCAGCCCTGCAGTCGTATCAGCTCCATTCACAAACCGGAAACTTGGACGTATCTGTCAGACACAAACGCAATACTGACGCTTCCATCTTGTTGTGAACAAGAGCCAATAGGGGGCTACCGATCTGTCGTCCCTACATAATGTCTTCCAAATTCAGTAATTATTCATGCCCCATTCCTTGTAAGTTCAGGAAGCCCACCGTCTTAACCGTTCCCCGCGAAGTAATTAAGGTGTCTGCACTCTGTAGGATTAGTGACGCACCAATCAACAAACAGTCGATATACCAATGCACGAACCGTCAGCTATGTTTTTGTTCCTCTTCAAAAGATAGCAAGCCCTCTGCACTACCTAGTTGAGTAATACTATCTAATGATACAAACAACAAGAGGACTCGGGCCTCAGTAATACCTATTCATCGATCCAGTACCGTGGAGGTGGGACCTTATCCCGAGATCTCTTTTGTGTGATAAAAGCCCCTGCCCACAGCACACCAAGTGATTGCTGGATATCGATACACCCGTACTAGATGGCTACTATGATACTTATCCTCATGTCTCCTAATCACGTTGCATATGTCTTCCAGGCGGCTGCTGGTATTCTATTCCGGTACAGCTGGTCTGTCTGCCTTTTCCCCATGCCGGCTAGGCCAAGCTTTCGTTTCAACAAAGCGCAGATCTCATCTCTTGCGGGTATGTGCTTAAGTCCGTGAGATAGCCTATTCAGCACTGCCCTACCCTTGCCCCAAGATCACATCATATGTTTGTCTATCTCAACCCTTGCCTCCAACCACTTCAGCTCCAGCTCCTAGTTATATATGCCTTGGCAATAGTGACTCTTCGTACAACGTGACAGATGACAAGGGCCGGAATAGTTTCCCGGTCCTTGGGACGCGCCTACGTCTTTCTTCCTAGCACTCTGAACAAGCCGCCTGTTACACAGAACTGCTTAGCGGGGGCTCGTAGTCCCACTTGAACAAGGAGTCAGGGAGTGCCAGCTATCACCGGGCTCTACTACGCGCCGAGGACGTGGCCAGGTGGCTTTGACTGAGACAGTAGCCCACGCCATAGTCTTCCTGCCAGCTGTTGACCAAAGTGGAAAATCTACGCATGCCAACTAAACATTCAACATGCAAGTCGTGTGGATAGCATGGCCATGGCTCTCCAAGCTGACGCCCCTGTCATTTACACTTTTGTCGATCCCCAGGGGCTGCGCAATCGTGTACATACCGAGTATCCGTAAAATCTATTGAAACCTGCGGCGAATTATCTTGGTGGTCACTTTTGACATGAGCTTGTAACTTATGACAGCTCGAACTCGAATGGGTCAAACACAACTGGATTTCACTTGTTGGCAGGCATACAAGCTCTATGCTTCATAAAAAGTCGTACATATGGGATAATCACAAGACGTTGCTTCCAAAAATACGCCCGACACAGCCAAAACACTACCAGTAATCCTTCTTTTGATGGGTTAAATCACAAAGTCTCTAACTATTTCCGTTATAGGGGTATATGTTCCATCGTTATACATCATTACCAGACAGCAGCAATATCCAGCAAGTTAGTGCTCCTCGCATGCTTAAAAGTACAGGGACCTAGCTATCGTTAGGCAAAGTCACTATATGCACAGAGCAATCATCGCACTTCCGTCGATTGCATTCAAAGCACACTGTGTTGTGACGGAAGCTATTCTCATTATTGCAGTCGCACTGTTGGACGTGTGTTAGTTACTTACAATCCATGACAGAATTTTGCCGTGCACTTACGCATATCCACATGTATGTGTCTTTCCAGTTTCGGCGGTCTTCGATGCTATTGTCCTCCGATGTGGAGGGCTGAGGGGGGTTGGTATCAGGCACAAATGAAATAGACGAAGATTCAGGTGCAGCCCCCACGGAAGCAGTGATTCCGGTGCTCGGATCTTTCTCGTGAACCCATTCACTGATATGCCTCTGGGCTACATCACGACCAGAGAAGTGGTCATCAATATGATCACAGCGTTTGGTCCACGTGTTGTCCGTCTCCTTTGTCTCGATAGTTTCCTCGCAGAAGCCGCACCAGAAATGAGCATCACAATGACGGCCTTTTCTACATGTGTCGACCTTTTCTTCCAGTTCATGTTGGTCAGAAACTTTGTGCTCTTTCGTAAGATGATTTCTGAAACTCTCGCGGCGATGGCAAATCTTGCCGCATAGTTCGCGGGTGCCAGACTTGGTGCAATCGCATACCCATGTCTCTAGCTGATAGTGTTGGATACTCTCGTGTCGCTTCCAATCGTTTTTACTCCCGAATGTCTTGTTACAGTTGATAGAGGTACACCCGTATGGTTTTGAGTGCCTCTTCTGGTGCTTCCTAAGTAGATCGTTAGTAATGTGCTAGGATACTGTAGTTAAATTCGACTTACTTAAGCTCACAGAGGCGTGGGAACATCTTATCGCAATCCTGGCACTTATATATGTGGCCTTGACTCTTGCCACCAGGTACATCGGGTTTCGGCGTCTCGTCTCTGATTTCAGTCGAGTGCTTCTTCATATAGCTTGCAATCACTTCTTTCGGAATTTTGTCAAGAATTTCGTATGTCAGGTTTGGACTGATGTTGGAAGAGTCAAGACTGGACTGGTCTGACAATATGACCGCCCTTGGGGTTTGTTGAGCCTCATCGACATCCATCATCCCAATATCAGGTTGCTGGGAGTTCGAATTGTCGCTGACACTAGATGCCCCCGTTTCTGAAGTTCCGCTTTCTTGCACGCCATCCATGTCATCTGGGGTAGCATCGTCATGTTGCCCAGACTCAGAAGTTGTAATATAATCACCTGGTGCATCCTCCCCAGAGAGAGAAGGTCCTGGCCACCGATCTTGGGGTACGGGAATAGGCCCACTGAGTATATCGGGTCGAATAAAATTTTCCTCGCTTTCGCGTACGGGAGCAAGACCTGATATATCTCGTTCGATTGAGATACAAGCTGGACCTCGGGACAGGCCGCTAATGCCAAGTTGAAGCTGTGAAGTTCGCCTGTCCCCCGAGTGTCCGCGAGAGGACAATATTGTAGAAGGATGTGCCAAGCCAGGAGATTGTTCCTGAGCTTGAAGATATGCCATAGCACTTCCTCCAATACCCTCGAGACCCTGTGACGGGATGGGCCTTTTTCATGTTAGTCGGGAGCAGGTAGGTGAGCGTGCAGAGCGGAATGACCTACCGATAAACATATTCCGTCAAATCATCGTTAGCTGAATATGATTTCTGATGCATTCTTTCCAGGTGGTTGCGGAAGTTATCTGCTCTAGGCCAGATTTTGGTCTTTTTCGCACAACTGCCGATGTTGCATACAAAGGCACGCCCAGAAACTGTTTGATCACTGTGTACTGTCCTCTTATGTCGGTCAAGATCGTTCTTTGAGGTGAATCCTTTGATGCGTGAACAGCCCGAGACATTGCAACGCCAGGGACGAGTGTGCTTCAATTCATGCTTTCTACAGAGTGTCAGTACAACTGCTATGTCAATATAACAAAATGACTGGAAAGTTACCTCAGCTCCGATCGCGTACGGCATGACTGCTGGCACTCTCTGCAGCCCCATCGTTTTTCTCCGCTTGTTGGTGTTGCAGCCACGCTTGCAGGACGACGAGGACGAGCCCATTGCTCCTGATACTGCTGTGAGTCGTTGCCAGCAGTCCGGCATTGGAGTTGGAGCGATTCGAGATTACTGTTGACGAGCTGAGTATCGGCGTTTTGCGAATCTAATGTTTGAATATCGGGATCAAGGTCTTCGCCATATGTAGAATGATTGCCGATACTATGAGTAAGACGACTTCCGTAAGCCGAGTCTTCCGGGTTGGTATCACACTCAGACAACAAGGGTTTGCTCCTGTAATCTTGATATGAAGTCTGGAAGTTGGCAGACCCGAAAATTTGCGAACGAGCACTGGAAGAATCATAGGAAAGGGGAGTCATAAGGTCATCGCCGGCACCAGACCAGTTCGGATAGAAGGAACTTGTGGTCTGTGACCTTGGCTGGCCCAGACCCGCCAGATTGACGTTTTGTTGGGCTATCTGGGAAGACATAGTTGAGCTGTTGCGCCG